>NC_142931.1:66672630-66712630 GCF_046866305.1 Octopus bimaculoides | reverse complement strand
ATTAAATATCATTAGAATTTATTACTTGTTGCCCTTTCTTAACTGGTGACTTATACTAACGAAAATAAACCATGATAAACTATTAAAGAGATGTTATGATAAAGAAGATTAAACAAATGAAAGACGACAAATTGACTTTCAAAAATATAAAAAATGAGTGACTATGTAAATTACACAGAAAAAAATATGAAAAAAGAAAAACCCCAAAAAGAACATACTGTCAGTATATTATCACAAAGAATAATTGTCCTTTAAGATAATTATGTTCTAGCTTTGGAATTGTTCTTCAGTTTCCAGTATAGTATATAGAAAAGCAGTGAAGCAGATGATGTTGGAAAATGAAAATTTCCTAATTCCCAGACAAGATATCTGCATAAAATCCCAGCATAAATGAGTAAGCAACAGCTGCTACTGTTTTCATGTTTAAATCGCAAATTTAGAACTTATTTGCCTTAAAATTAACAACCTTAAGTGTTGCTGTAGCAATCGAGTTTATAATTATCATTTCCGTTGTTAGTATTTGTATCTCAGTTCATTTTAACACTGTTGTTTAGTTCATGTATTCAATCAACATCATCATCGTAATCATTACCATCTTCCCTTTTATTACGAACACTGTCATTGATGTTATCATTAGTGTCACTATTATCCCGCCAATCATAACCATCACCACCACCACAACCATCATGACTCTCATCATACTCATTATAAATCACTATTATCATTATTATTGTCATTGTGATCGTAATCATCATAATAAGAATCCTCATTATCATCACAATTATTTTTGACATCACAACTACTAATTCACTTTGATATATAAAATGTAAGCACTAACATTATGGTCATTATGGTGGTGGTGGTCGTCGTCATGGTCATCGTCGTCATCATCATCATCGTCATCATAATCACATTATCATAATTTAATGTTCACTTTTCATGCTGGCATGGGTTAGGATGGTTTCACAAGGAACTGGTGAGCGAAAGTGTCATCTTAGGCATGATTTCTATGGTAAGATGCACTTACAAATGCCAACCGCTTTACAGAGTGTACTGGGCACTTTTCATGCTACCGGCACTGGTGAGGTTGCCATGCAACTTGCAAGACAGAAAAAAGAGCAGAGAAGGAGGAGAAGAAAAGCTCCACTACTAAAAAGGAAGTATTTGAGAGGGGAAGGTGGGGATGAGTGTCAGATATCAAAAAGATTGCCAGTCTTTTATTTGTCTCAGTCCTTTGATTGTGGCCATGCTGGAACACCACCTTGAAGGATTTTAGTCGAACAAATTGCCCCATGATTTATTTTTTATGCCTAGTCTACCAGTTTTTATGCCAACCACTAAGTCACAGGGACGTAAACACACCAACACTGGTTGTCAAGTGGTGATGGGAGACAAGCACAAACACAAAGACACACACACATATAAATATATATATGTGTGTGTGTAAGTTTCTTGCAGTTTCTGTCTACCAAATCAACTCACAAGGCCTTGGTTGGCCTGAGGCTATAGTGGAAGACACTTGCCCAAAGTGCCACACTGTGGGACTGAACCTGGAACCATGTGGTTGGGAAGCAAGCTTCTTACCACACAGCCACTAACAGAATTTCTAAACTGAACTTGTTGATGTTTCAAAAGTGATTTCATTTGAGATTGTGTTTCAAATTGGAACAATTACGACATGAACCTGCCATGTTAGGTATTTCAGAAAAATACAAAATCTGTTATATTCACTTTTCATTATTTCTTGAGGTGAAGATTTTGATAACACAAGAAATAAATGAACATATTTTGTATGTTCGTAAAACGGCTAAGATAACTCTTCCATAATGTGATAAAAATATTACTGCATGGAAAGGAGGACACACACACATACATAGATATGTGTATCTATATCCAGTATCTAAATATACTGGTTATTACTTGATTACATGATATATCACTTTGTTCTTTTATTCAATATTGAAGTATCTTTGTAATATCAGAGACTGTATGACATTTTATGAATGGTTTTTAACATAACAGCTGCATTACCTGCAGCTGATTTTTCTCTCTCTATATATATATATTCATTCTTTTTGTTTTGTTGTTAATTTGCATCCAATCAAGTGCTTTGTTTTTGTTTCCGTTATCTGAGTGTTCTTATCAATAGTTTTCTGCTTCATACTTGAACTTTCGTTTGAAGATTCGACTCTAGAAACTCGAAATTATGAACTGTAGAAACCTGATAGAGTTGCTGTATAAAGGGTGAAGATGGCTAAAGATGCATAAGGGTGATGAGCAACAGAATAGCAATGATGATACAGTAGACAGGAGAAGGATGAGAGAGAGAGAAAGAGAGAGAGAGATGTTATGTAGTTGGAGAGGTTGCCAGAGTGTGGGAGGAGGAGAAGAGAGATATATTTAGGGCATGGGTAGAGTGAGAGACACTTTGGTGGTTCAGGGAAGAGATCAATGTAAAATGAGAGTGGAGAGGACAGTATGAGAATGAAGTAAAATGGTTCAGAGCAGTGGGAAAGATTAGTGGTCTCAAGAAAAAACTGCCATCAGAGAGAAGGATGGTTGAGATACTTTTAGGGGGAAACTGGGTGAAAGACCCAGTTGTAAACACACACACACACACACACACACACACACACACACACACACACACATATATATATATATATATACACACACATACACCCACAGCACTTACACAACCTAGTTTTGCCCATATGGGTACATCTTCTCAATAAGCAAATATTGCTGGATATCCCAGTCCTTTGTCATTTTCAAAACCTTTAGAATATTTCACCACATCATACCATATCTTCTTAGGTTTCCCTCTTACAGAAACTCCATCCACATTAAGTAATCAGCACTTCACATACCCATACCAATGCAGCCATCTTTTTTGCATCCTATATCTGATTCCTATTTATCCCAGATTTTTCCTCAACACATTTGAAGTGTTGTTCATGCACTCTTATATCATATATCCAATGGAGCGTGCTCACTTCTTTCTTTCCACTCTTCTCAAGTACTCCGTATTCAAGGTTCATATCTTACTATCATGCAGCATTGCAGTTATAGCACAGCCATTGTACAATCTACCCCTAATGGTGAGAGAGAAGATGCTTCTCTTGCATTAAAATGATGTCTCAAATAAGGCCAAGAATAAAAGACTTGCATGGAATTAAGAACACAAAACAAATGAATAAATACTATATATATATACCTCCCCCATACATACATACAAATATATATACATATATATGTATATGTTTATATATATATATATATATATATATATATAGATTGATAGATATATATGTAGATAATTGTTAAAGAGGACAACAAGCATCAAGGCAAGGCAAACATCTCAAGTTGCATACAATATTATTATGGGAAATATATATATATATATATATATATCCTGTAACTAATAATAATGGTATTTTTATATAAGCTTAAAGCATATGGCAATCACCATGCAATGACTAAGGAAAATAGTCTAACAAAAGGGCATATAAGCCCCTTGACTGAAAAAAGAAGGCTTTCTTATCCATGAGGGCTTATATGCCCCTTTATTAAACTATTTTCATTAGTCATTACACTGTGATCACAATAAACTTTAAGCTTACATAAAAACACCATTATTATATTATTTACAGCATTGTAAAAACGCCTCCATATAAAAATCATTCGCACAGAAAGCATGTATATATATATATATATATATATATATATATATATATATATATATATATATATATATATATATATACAAGGAAGTGCTGAACAGTTCTTGACTTTAGGTAAAAGAAAATACAGGAGGATCAGTTAATTATGATTTTATTCAGCATACTCCCCTCTCAGATTCAGAAAGGAGTCCTTCAGTTTTCATAAACCTTGTAAAAGAACTTGGAAGGTTGGGCCTCCAACTACATGTTTCATGATACCCTTAAAGCCAGCAAATTTTCAGCATCCCCTCGTATAAGCATCTGCCTGACTCTAGATTCACTTGCTTCACCCCAGATCTGATCAGAGTAAAATTCTTCCAGAAGGGGAGAAAGAGACAAACAGAAAGCAAGTGTTAGAGGCAGAGAAGAACTGAACCCAGTACAGGACTGGTTTGATATTTATTGACCCAGAAATTATGAAAGCTAATAAAATTGAAATTAATGAGACTGGAACTCAGAGTATAGAACAATCACTGCAAAACAATCAGTCTAATACTCAAACAACTTTGTCTAATAATTGCTACATGGAGAGAGAGAAAAGGAGAGAGGAGAAGAGAGAGAAAGAGAGGCAGAAACAGAGTCAGACAGACACAGAGAGATGGAGAAAGAAAGAGAGATATTATATATGTATATATACATGTATAAATGTATGTAGATATGTATACACAATATATGTGTGTGTATATATAAAAATTATATATAAATATATAAAACATTGTCGCCAAACTATGATATGTCTATTGCTATCAGCAAAGATCTTCATGATACTGTTTAAACATAGGATTATCTAAATCAGATAATCTCCCCCATTACTTATGAGTCACTAAACAAACAGAACCACCAGGCCAAAAACTCTTTAGCAAACAAAAAAAAACAACAGACAAGAACGTATAAAAAGTAATGCCACAAAAGCAATAAATACAGAGCTAATTATTCTTTAACGATATATCTTGAAAACATGAAAGCGATCTAAGTCTTGAAATCCAATTATCTATCAAAAACCATTTCTGCAGATGATTCCGAATTGGCCAATCAGATGGCAATACTTTCCATGTAGTGCACAGCAATTCTACCTTATGATTTCACTCTCCAATAATTACTTACATTCTGTTAAACCCACTACAACTATTACTTACTTAAGTCCTTTGTTCCCATTGGAGCATAGGCCATCAACATCTTTTCTCTATTTTCAATACTTTCCTGTTTCTCCCCAGTTGGATCTTTGTTTCATATTTTTTCCTGAGGGAATGCCTTCCTCTCTCACATCTTGTTAGTTTTGTAACTTTGTATCTTTTTTTCTGTTTTTTTTATAGTCAGGCATGTTGGCCCTACACAAACCCATTTTTATCTCTCGAAAGAGATGGTCCATGTTATTCTGAGCCTTTATCTCTTGACTTGTCCAGCAGGGTAGGTCCTAGCAGGAGCTTGCATTCCACTAGCATAGCTCTCAGTGTCATTGAGACATACAAACCTCTACACTGTAACTAGGACTGAACTTGAAGTAGACTTCAATTATCCCTAAATCCTTAAATGGATGAAATAAAATGACATACATGATCATTAGCCAACTATAAACATTTTAAAATCAAGATAATAAACATAGGTAGTCTTAAAACCAATGCAGGCTGATTTCATCAACTTATACTCTACAACGAAATGATAAATTTATGCAATAATTATAAGTGAAACTTTCTTTCAATCAGTAATTTCTTGTAAAGCTGACTGTATTATAATTCTTACAGATCCAATGTTGTATAACCTAATTTGTGTAGGGGAGCTAGGAAGTGGCATTGTTACTATATTTGGAAAGTATCACCATCTACCATCATTCTAGATAAAATCCATTTTAGATGGCTCACTTTTGCCCTCTAGTCTCAGAGCTGTTTATGTAGCACCCAGAGTTAACTATCCGTACCTGATATTTTCATACAAGCTTGACATATTCTACAGAATATGTCAAGCTTGTAGGAAATTTTACAGTTCATTATAGAAGAAACTCTTGATAACCAAACAACAAACACTACTGGTTGTTGGACCCCACAATTCATCAGCTAACCATAAGATTGTAATAAATCCAAAAGTGAAGGCAATAACCCTAGTCTTGTTCTAATAAGTTTACCTATAGTTACCGCTTCTCTCATTTAAACATACTAATAACATGGACTGGTAAAATTGAATATTGAGATATTCCAGAACAAACCCTTTAAGAGAGCAGCTTGGTGCTACAAGAGAACAAACTAATATTTTCTATGAAAATGATGCAGAGAAAATCCTAACTGGGGATTCAGCAACAATTAGCAATGCATTGACATCATTATCTTAAACTTATTGCTTACCAGATGTTACCAACTCATTGTTATGAAACCCATTGTTTACTGGTTTAGTTCAATGAAAAATTCAGTAGAGCTTCCGGAAGGAAATATTGTCTAGTTCATAAAATTGTAAGGAATAATCTTCCAGAAAACAACCAAAGTTTACAAAAGAAAGACATAACTGCAATTTAGACAAAAATAAAACACTATATCAGACAGTGAAAAGACTTTATAAGCTTCAACATCAGCAGCCAAAACTGGAGACACATTGTAAAGTGTCTTCTTGGAATAATATGCCTCTTCTGTATTTCAATCATAAAACTTAACACAGCTGTACAATTAGTGATAGAATAAGGCAGAGCCAATGACTTTTGCAAGCTGTGGTGCAAAAGTGCAGATTCCAAATAAGATGACCAGCCATTGATCGTCAAGCTATCTTCTAACTGAATGCTACAGAGGCTGATACTTGAAACAAAAGACGCATTGTGCTTTAATTTCATTTTATTTCTTAACCAATGGAAACCACCTCTATGATATACAAAAGGCAATCCAGAACCAATCCATCAGACTACTGATTTGTATCATTACTCATCATCGGAATAGTAATGAAATAAACAACTACTATGTTACCTGCTGAAAAATTAACACATCACAAGAATAAAATTTGGCTTCTGATTAAACCACAACACAGTAGTTCTAGTAACCATCCTCTAACTGTCCTTTCACATATATGGAACGATTAACTGGACATTGGCCAGAAAGTATCATAGGATTCTGCTCCATCAAAGTGACCCTTTCAAATTAATCTTGTGATCTGTCATACATCAAAGCATCAACCCCATAAAACTTAACACTTAGCTTGCTTCTGTTCGCAGTTTTCGTATATAATCTAGTCAATTACCATAAAAATAAGCCACACCTCTATGCTGATGACTCCATGCTGTCTTCATTACTAGATCACTGATCATAAGTGACTCTGCATTAACCAACTTGAATAGAAATTTTGTCAAACTGAAAGTTTTGGAGGATGAATTCTGAGGTAAAATTTGAGCCATGAAAGCACAAGGCTATGGTTTTATTAAGGACTAGAATTCCATCAAATCTTGCCCTATATTTTCTGAGTTGTAAGCTACTTAGGAAAAGAAAAAAATACAATTTGTCACTGTAAGTAAACCTTAAACACTAAACTAGTATAGGTAAAACTTAGCTCCATCATATGTGAATGCTCAGGAGACTGAAGCAGACAACAAAATCACAACCAAGCTGCATGATTCTTTTAGACATACATGTTTAAAGAAATATGGAATACTCTGCCTTTCTTGGATGAATTATTTCAGTAGCATATTTGGCAAACTCAACTCAATCCAAAAGAAATGTCTCAAGACTATCACAGTTAGTTGATCAGACACTGACAGTCATTTAGCCATCGAAGCTATAACTGGAACCCTCTCAGTAAACAAAATACAAGCATCACTTATCACACACACACACACACATATATATATATATATATATATATATATATATATATATATATATATATATATATATATATATAATAATAATAATAATAATAATAATAATAATAATAATTATTATTATTATTATTATATCTATGTTTTGAGGAATTATACCTAATAAATTAAAATTTACATACAGAATATAATCTATCAGAAAAATAAATGACATAAATACATTGAATCAGTCTACATTTCTTCTATAATTCATCATCATCATCATCATCATCATCACCACCACCACCACAATCACCAATCATCATCATCATCCTCATCATCATCATCATCATCATTATCATCATTGTCATCGTTGTCGTCATCTTCATCATCAGTCAACGTCAGTTTTCCATGCTGTTATGGGTTTGACTGTTTGACAAGAGCTGACATGGTTTTTATGGCTGGATGCCCTTCCTAATGCCAATTCTTCTATAATTATATATATATATATATATATATATATACACATAGATATAGATGGGTGTAGAGCAGATATTTTTTTAAAACCTTTGCTTAGGACAATGAATGTGTGGGTGTGTATGTACTGTTGTTTATAGAGAGTACTGTTTGCTTAACCCTGAAAAATTTGAAATTCTTAAGAACTCTGTGACTTGTAAACTATATATATATATAAAATATGTTGGAATATGTTGTCTATATATATATATATATATATATATATATATAACATTTAACTTCATTCAACCAGTACACATGTGATAATATCTTATCATGACTCTAATATGATCATTAATGACTTACAGATTATACAGGAAGATTGTCTGATTCTGATTATCCTAAGCTTAAGCAGTATCATGACTATCTTTGCTGATAGGTATAGAATATGTCATAGTTTGCCAATTATTTGATATATTTATGTTGAATAGACCCCATATGTGATCTGGCCAAGATTATTCCAAGAGTGTTATGGAGACTTTGGATAATTTTCAAAGAAATCCTTTCCTATCTCTTATACTTTTAATAATTCCATAAATCACAAGAATTTATCTGATTATTAACTTAGTTTAGAATGAAAATATCTTAATAATTTATTATATCATAAATTTGAAAGTCTTCTTTTACTTAATACATATCTAAAGAATCAGAACTTTTATATAACAGAAACTAAGTTAATACACTTTCTCAACAATCTAGAAAAATAGCCAGCAGTTACTGACTTCTTGCTAATGTTTAGCTGGAAGTAATTCAGAATTCCTCAGACACTTGATTTATTCTGCTACTCTTTTATAATAATAACTAGAGTTAATTTTATTGTTTTGCGAAGGAATAATGTCAGCCCTGTCATTTCTGTACCTAGACGATTGATACTCTTCTACTGTGTATGAGCCTAATTAACAAAGAGATACTTTACATTCTTTTATTTATTATCATATATAGGAAGTAGAGGCAAAATAGCTGAATGGATAATTGGAGTTCCAGCTCAAAGGTTAGAAATGAATACCCGCTGTTTGCTTTTCATTAAAATTCTGCACAAAATACGTAATTCCACATTGCTTCAGTTTCTAACTAGAGAATACGTGAGATGCTATATCTAAGGAAAGTTCCTACAATTCATTAGCCTATTACCTATGAGGTAATTCTTCTCTCTTATCCAATGTGTCTATTATACAAATTACACTAGATAACTAGAGCACACACTGTAAAGTGGTTGAAGTTAAGAAGGGCATCCATCTGCAGAAACCCTGCAAAAGCAGATGCTGAAGCACGATGCAGTCTTTGACTCATTGGATCCTTGTCAAGGCATGGAATATGGATGTTAAATCATGAGGATGATGATGATGATGACAATGTTTACTTCAGAACTGACCTTATAGACGTTCAAAGATTTTGAAAGGATTACTTTTAGTTAAATGCATATTTTAAATACTTTGCTTTTATCTATAATAACCTTGGCATTTAAACATGATATACTATTAACCAAAGAAAAATAACTCATTTAAAATGAGACTACCGTCTTGCTACTGTCTAGCTAGAAGTAAATTCAGATTTTCTCAGATATTTCAATTATTTATTCTGCTCTGTCTGTTATATTAACATTAGTTAATTTTATTGTTTCTTAAAGGAATAATGTCAGTCCTGTTTTTATTTATAAGTGATTTGATATTTAAAATTGACCTGCTTATAGCCAAAAGAAGAATATGTTAAAATGAGACAGTTACCGAAACCATAAAAGTTATAGCTTATTTACATAGTTTTGTTTCATCTATTTATTGTATATTGTCTAGGTGACATGATAGGAAAATTGTCTTGTCCTTTATGTTCTCCTCTGGCATTTTTATTTTTGTTTTCTTCTTTTTTAATTTATTTCTTACCAGAAGAATATATCAGCAAAAATATTTACTCTTCTGAACTGTTTGATTTTTTTACAAAGGATGGATGGTGGGTGTATAGGGAGAGAAACTCAACACTAAGAACTTAAAGAATTAAAGTAAAAATACTATAAAATAAAACCAATATTCCTATATGAAACAGAAAATAGATGAGATTATCTAAAATTAGTCCTTAGTTTCTTCTGAGATGGTGACAATTTTGATAAAAGCAAGATTAAACTGAGAAACAGAGATAAATGTTTTATTTATTTTTATCTTTGTTTATAACATCAGCAGTTATTTTTGAATCAGATGAGTATTTGTCTGGATCTTAAAATAGTAAGAATATAACAGATTTTAGAATAATTACATAGAGAAAACAGATGTAATTTAAGATACCAAATATCCTCTTTTTTAAACCTTTTCCTGGTGGTTCATTAAGCAACCAGCAAAGAGTTATTGAGTATGATTACTGAATATGTGATGCCTACACTCAAGGAACACCAATTTTCTCTCTAGTGAATCGTCATCACCAGACTTGCTCTGTTTTTTTTTTTTGTTTCAGTAAAAATCTGGTTTAATCTGAATAAACCTGTTTTATTAATTAATGTTTAAAGGAGAGAATATATTTCTTTAGTATTACAACAATTATTATTTTTTTTTTTTGGTGCATTTTTTTAAAATTCAGCTGTTAGTTGCCATTAAAGATAAAGCTGTCAGCTAAGCTAACAACAGTTAAAGGTTTAAGCCTTAATTATGATCTGTTTTCTTCCTTGAGGACAATAGAGAAAGTGAGAGATCATTAATGATTACACATTTGTTTTTATGGTAATATATTAATGTCAGGGTAGGGGATAATAATGCTGACAGAAGCTGCACTCAAAGGCTTGAAATAGAATTTGGTTGCATAATTAAGCATAATAAAGTTTAACATTTTGTAAAAAAAAAAAAAGATAGGAAAACAATTTAGGGCTTTTAACCATTAAAAATGAACTACTGATTTATTTCCACTTTGTCTCAGTCTATTAATTAGCAAAAATGAAAAAAAATTATGAACAATTGGATATTACTAGAAATCATCTTGATCATTTTACAAACAATAATACTGATAGTAGTAGTAGTAGTAGTAGTAGTAGTAGTAGTAGTAGTAGTAGTAGTAGTAGTAGTAGTGGTATCAGCAGCAGCAGCAGCAATGATGATGATGATGATGGCAATGTCTTTTTATATTTAGCTCAGGGATGTCACATGAGAGGACAATATAAACACAGGTTTCAATTTGTGTGGGCATATACATAAAACTGGGTGAGTGCTGAACTGCCTCAATTTAAGAAAGGAAACAGTATTTAGATCATTATTGCTCAAATTGATGCTTCTTGTATCATTTAAATGAAAATTTTAGCCGCTAATTCAAATAGCTATTTCTCATAAAATGAAAGAAAAGCATTGAGTCAATCTAGAATTCTTTTGTTATATTAAGCATCAGTCAAATAACCTATCCTGCTTACAGTATGTGACTGACAAAATTGAACCATAAGACAGTACAGGTAAAAATAGTATTATCAAATTGTAGTATCTACTTTGATATTAAGGAAGAAAAGGCTCTCAGTAGTTTACCCAGTAACATAGTCATCTTGCAAGCATTGTATTCATGGTTCTGATTTTCTCAGTAGGTTTGTTGCACTTTTTTTGTCCAGATTGAGTACTTGAGTCTAATATCATTTACATTAAACTATCTGCAGTTAATTGATTAAAAAAATGTTTTTGTGACCTCATTCAGTCAAAACAGATTGGGACCAACACTGTTCTAATATAAATAGCAAATGCTTTTTCCTCTTCATATCAAACAAGACAGTCATGCTAGAGCTATCAAGAGCATTGTCATCAAAGGGGAAGATAAATGGAACATGTAGTATTCGTTTGAAATATAGCAATTAATTTGTTTATACTTGATTCATTGCTTTTTCAACCAATTGGATTAATGATTTAGTTCAATGGTTATAATGTTAGCAATAGTGTAGGTACTATATTACCGAATACTTGATTGAACTGATTCCAAAGAATGTTGTTCCTTTCTTTTATTTTCGCCTATTTAATGTCATGTTAGTATGAAAGAAACAGCTAAATATTTCATTAACTACAACAGTTAAAAACATATTAAGCACACATATAGTTAATATGTTTTACAACTGTTTCATATACATACATACACACACACACACACATATATATATATATATATATATTTATATATATTTATATATATACATACATGTATATACATACATATATATATATATACATGTATATATATATATATATATATATATATATATATATATATATATATATATATATATATATATGTATGTATGTATATGTGTATGTATGCATGTATGTATGTATATCAAAACACTTGTAAAACATTAAGCATGTGTGTTTGTGTAGTTTTTATATATATATTATATATATAATGTGTATATGGGTTTTTAAAATATTTTGTATCGACCTGATCTGTACTAGTAATGTCATTCTTAAACAGATCAGGAAATCCATATGTAGATATTCTGTTCCATATGGTTGGCTGTTGTGCAATTTACCTTCTATAGAGGCTAATGGCTCCTGAATTGCTTCAACTGAAGCTTATTCATATGCTGTATTTGCAAAGATACTTCTCAAAGAAAAGTTTATGAAGAAGCAAATTATTAGAGAATACATGGATTATGAAAGTGTGATGAAGTATTGATTCCTTATATGAGAAGCCATAAACTTGTAATCTCTCGGGTTGATTTTGCTTAAGACCAAATATTTCAAGCTAGAACTGGACAAAAATAGATTACTGTTATTGCTGTTGATGTCGTTTTTGTAGTTGCTTTTGTTGTTGTTATTGCTATTTTTGTTGTTAGGGCAGTGGATCGGCAGAATTGCTACAACATTGGAAGAAATGCCCTATGATATTGCTTCCAGCTCTTTAAATTCTAAGTTGAAATCCCTCCAAGGTTAACTATGCATTTCGTTCTTCTAGTGTTGATAAAATAAAGTATACCAGTCAACTATTGGGATCAATATAATAAAATGTTACTTCCCTCTCCCCACCGCAATTTCCTGGCCTTGTACAAATATTAGAAACAATTATCATCATCGTCATCATCATCGTCATCATCAGCAGCAGCATTAGTGGTGGTGGTAGTCAATTGTCTTATAATATTAATTTCATAAATTTGTCTGAAAGTTAATCAACTGATACTCTGCTACTGAAATATCTGTGGGCAATTAATGTGTTTATAGTAATATTGAAGTAGAAGTTAATAAGGTACACTAGCACACTTTATAATTTTGCTTTTCACTGATTGGTAACAATCGTTATTTCATAGAAATCATGACCATATGGCAGACATAATAATTTTAAGTATAGCAGAAATGTTAAGTATGTTACGTGTTTGTGTGTGTGTATGCAAACACACCCACACAACGCAGCTATATAAATATTTTATGAGTAACATAATACATACAGTTACTTACTCTCATTCCCAACAATATGAGTACACAAATATTGTACACACTATTAATGTGTCTATATGCTTATGTATATGTATGTATGTATGTATGTAATGTATGTATGCATGCATGTATGTGTGTGCATATATGTATATATATATATATATATATATATATATATATAGGTGCAGGAGTGGCTGTGTGAGTTTAGTCCCACTACGTGGCACCTCGGGCAAGTGTCTTCTACTATAGCCTCAGTACGATCAAAGCCTTGTGAGTAGATTTGGTAGACAGAAACTGAAAGAGACCCAATGTATATGTGTGTATATGATTGTGTGTCTGTGTTTGTCCCCACCAACATCACTTGACAACCGATGCTGGTGTGTTTACATCCCTGTAACTTCATGCCTCGGCAAAAGAGATAAGTACTATACTTACAAGAATAATTACTATGCTTACAAAGAATAAGTCCTGGGGCTGATTTGCTCAACTAAAGGTGGTGCTCCAGCATGACTGCAGTCAAATGACTGAAACAAGTATCAGAAAAAAAAGAATATGTATATATATATATGTGTGTGTGTATATATATATATATATATATATATATATATATATATATATATATATAACAAATGAAAGACAGAAGATGGAACATCCGAGAATATATTATTAATCACAACAATCGTTTTGACAATTCTAGCATCAATTCCTCTTGTGGGACGCTCAACAACTGGTTCTGGAATATCCATTGGTGCAGACGTATCTCGTCGGGTGATAAATAAATAAAAATACTTGCTAAAATGACTGTTCCACAATGCAACATTCTGTATTGTAGAGAGTAAAACAGCCAGACGGAGGAAAATTCTTCATATATATAGAAGACCCCAAAATAAAATTGCAGAAGACAAAAAGAGAAATGAACACTTAATCCAGCAAGAAAAGTATTGAAAATAACCATTATAGATGTATAAATGCCCTTGGGCAAGTTGCATGGCACGAGTGCACACATTCAAACAAGCATACATACATACATACATACATACATATATATATATATATATATATATATATTATTTTGTTTAAAAGAGTTCCAACACTGTCTGTTTTTTATGTTTTATTTATATTCCTGCAGAACCAATGTGGGGTATAGAATATGGAATATACAATATATAATATAAAATAAAATAAAATAAAAATGGATGGCACCATGAAAGAAAGTATTGAATGTAGATGAAATATTGAGTGTTCAATATAAAGGATCAAATATATAAATATAAATATATAAAGGCGACTCGAGTTTCAGGGCTATTTTCCTTCGTCATGGCCGGTATGACAGACTTTAACAGAATTCCTCTATACACAATCATACAAAAAAACCACCTTTTTTGTACTTATATTTACTTGCATATATATATATATATATATATATATATATATATATATATACATATATATATATATATTGTGGCACGTAAAATACACCATTTTGAGCGTGGCCATTGCCAGTACCACCTGACTGGCCTTCGTGCCGGTGGCACGTAAAAGCACCCACTACACTCTCGGAGTGGTTGGCGTTAGGAAGGGCATCCAGCTGTAGAAACTCTGCCAAATCAGATTGGAGCCTGGTGTAGCCATCTGGTTTCACCAGTTATCAGTCAAATCGTCCAACCCATGCTAGCATGGATAGCGGACGTTAAACGATGATGATGATGATATATATATATATATATATATATATATATAAATCCAAATTGAGGGAGTAGAGCAGGAAAAATCCAGGCTACATATGTATATGTTTCCTAGCTAGCAGATCCTGTGGTGTTATAATTACTCAATGAAGGCTACTCTGCAAGCAACTCATAAGACCAAAGATTCTTTAGCTAAATGAAGGTTACATTGTCATTAAAGAATCCCAATAACTGTGAGCTATAAAAAATATTTTTCAGCTTATCGAACTTCAATATAGGAAAAGCCCACAGCCTTTGATGCCAATAAATCATTATTGTTCCTGAGCATTGTTTTTTATACCCACCACGAATGCTTGAAGATTACAAAATTTGTATACTTAGATCCTCGGATCTTATAGTTATATATAGCTACATATATATATATGCTTATACAGACAGAGAAAAATATGAATGACATAATGTAGGTAATTGATAGTAAAGAGTTTGCAATCATAAACACCCTAAGAAAATGCTATAAGATGCTATATAAAATCTTGGAAAGATCTGCTCCTCAGAACTGACAACATAGCATGAAGAGGCACAGTATAATATGGTGCAGATTCATCAAACCAATATATTACTATTCACAGATTTTCATCATTCTAATGTTGATGAAATAGTTAACAGTTATATAAAGATGAAGATTACAAGTGTTTGAATCCAAGTCAATATTTTTATGGTTAACTAGCCCCATGCTTTGTATTCATGCATATTGTTGCTGTTGTTGTTGTTAGCACATCAGACAAAATGTTTGCGGTATTTCTTCCAGCTCTTTGCATTCTGAGCTCAAATACTGCCAAGATCAACTTAACCATTCATCTTTTCAAAGTTGATTAAATATGTACCAGTTGAGCACAGGTCAATGTCATCAACTTACTTTTGCCCTCAAAAATCGCCGGCCTTATGCCAAAAATTATTATTATTACTATTAGGGTGGCAAGCTGGCAGAAACATTAGCAAGCCAGGCAAAATGCTTAGAGGTATTTTCATCTGTCTTTACGTTCTGAGTTCAAATTCCACCGAGGTCAGCTTTGCCTTTCATCCTTTCAGGATCGATAAATCAAGTACTAGTTGCATACCGGGGTCCATCTAATCAACTGGCCCCCTCCCCCAAAATGTTGTGCCTTGTGCCTAAGGTAGAAAAGAATCGCTAGTGCACTGGAAGAAATGCTTGGTGGTATTTCACCCATAACTATGTTCTGAGTTCAAATTCTGCTGAGGTCAACTTTACCTTTCATCCTCCTGGAGTTGATAAAATAAGTACCAGTTGAACAGTGGGGTCAATGTAATTAACTTATCCCCTCTCCCAAAATTACCGCCCTTGTGGCAAAATTTGAAACCATTATTATTATTATTATTATTATTATTATTATTATTATTATTATTATTATTATATTTGATTTTTGCTTTGTATTTGTACAAGTTGACTCCAATTCTCACCCAGAGACCCCACGAGACAACAAGTTAGAAGTTCAAGTTAGTGTTATGACTAATGTGCCATATATTTGGTTTTACACTAAGTATTGTTCTAGAGCCTGTTTAAGAAAACATAAGAAAATTATAACTTTGTTTTAAAATTTGAGATTACATAGACAATATTTTACGTAGGATATGGGCATTTCCCATGAGTACTATTATTACTATTGTTATTATTATTATTATTATTATCATTATTAATTATTATTATTATTATTTTATGTTTGACTTTTGTTTTGCATTTGTACAAGTTGGATCCAAGTCTCACCCAGAGACCTCAAGAGACAACAAGTTAGAAGTTCATGTAGGTGTTATGCCTAGGGTACCATATATTTGGATTTGTACAGTTTTGTTCAAGTGAATGTTTAAGAAACCATAAGAAAATTATGTTTGCTTTAAAATTTGAGATCACATAGACAGTATTTTACGTAGGATATGGGCAGTTCCCATGAGCACTATCTTTTGAACTTCAGCCATTTTGGGGTTTCCTGGAATCTGATCTAGGTAGTAATCAACCCGTTTCGCTGTCATTCCCAGGGCACCTATGACAATAGGTATTGTTTTCGTCTTCAGATTCCACATTTTGCTAATTTCTATTTCAAGATCTTTATATTTGCTCAGTTTTTGGTAGGTCTTGAAAGATACGTTTATATCGATTGGGACAGTCATATCAATGAGGAGGCATGATTTTTGTCTGAAGTCTTTCAGTATGATGTCTGGCCTATTTGTGTCTATCTTTCTGTCAGTTTGAATGGTGAAGTTCCAGAGGAGTGCAATGTGATCATTTTCAAGTACTGGGGGTGGTTTGTGTTCCCACCAGTTTTTATCATGGGGCAAGTCCAGGTTTTTGCATATTACCCAGTGAATATATTGTGCAGCTCTATCATGCCTGTTGAGATACTCTGTAGGCGCAAACAGACTGCACATGGAGACAACATGATCGATTGTCTCATTTTGTTATTATTTTTTTATTATTATTATTATTATTATTATTATTATTATTATTATTATTATTATTATTATTATTATTATCATCATCATTATCATTATTATTATCATTATTATTATTATCAAAGCTGTTAGCCTGCAGAATCGTTAACATGCTGAACAAAATGCTTAATGGCATTTTGTCTGCCTTTATGTTCTCAGTTAAAATTCCACCAAGGTCAATTTAGCTTTCATTCTTTCAAGATCAATAAAATAAGTACATATTGAACACTGGGGTCGATGTAGTCAACTTACCACTTACCCGAAATTGCTGGTCTTGTGCCGAAATTTGAAACCATTATTATTATCATTATTTGGCAGAATTGTTAGGGTACCAGAAAAAATGTATCTCAGTATTTGTTCTGGCTTTAAATCTGTTCTGAGTTTAAATCTAGCCAAGTTCACATTTACCTTTTATCTGTGCAAGCATCAATAAAATAAACTAACTGTCAAGTACTAGGGTCAATGGTATCGACTACTTCCCTCCTCTCAAAACTGACCATTTGACTAATCATTAGCAACTCCCATCAAGATAATCCTTAATTGCCTTTCATCCCTCTAGGGTTGACAAAATACCTCTCATGTACTGGTTCAACGGTATTAACTAATTCCCTCCCTTTAAAACTACTGGCCTTGAGCCTAAATCAGAAACAATTATTTTTATGAATGTTTCCATTATTTCACCAAAGACTGAGTCTATATTTGCTTGAGCCAAATTTCTGAAAAATATACACTGTTAATTCCTATTATGTTTAATTTCTATTAATTCCTATTACTGTAATTTGTATTGAAACTTGTCCTTATTTTGTTGAAATAAATTCCATCTGCCAAAATATGCAGTCAATATTACCAGTGTTAACCTTCTCAGCCAATTATATATTCAAACATATAAGGTATTTATTTCAGATAAATCTTATAGGAAAGCAATCACAAGTATTACAGCTAATCTAAATTAAGTCACTGCAGAATGGCCTAAAACTCAATTCTTATGCTTGAGAAATCACAAGCTGTTCACATGATACTTGTCAACATTTTATTACTATCTACTGATTTGGATATTTCAATCAAATTGTTCTAATTTTGATTTCTAATAATCTTAACTAATTATTACCAGCCTAGATATTATTATTTATATTAAGAGTGGATTAGAAGAATTGCTAGAGGACTAGGCGAAATATCTTGCAGTAATTAGAAGCCATTACACTCTGAGTTCAAATCCTACTAAGGTCAACTATTCCTTTCATTTTTCTGATCTGGTGAAATAAGGTATCTGTCAAGTACTGGAGGTGGATGCTCTGAGTTCATACCCAGCAAAGGTTAGCTATATTTTTCATTCTTCCAGTGTTAATAAAATATAGTGCCAATCTAGTACCGGGGGAAATTTAATCAACAATACCCCTACCTCAAATGTTGTGGTCATGTACCAATGTAAGCAACATTAAAGAATAATAATTTTTTTCTACTTTTGGCACAAGGCCAGTAATTTTTAAGGAGATGGGAAAGCTGATTACCCTAACTCTAACCTTAACCCTAACTCAATGCTTAACTGGTATTTCTTTTATCATCCTCAAAAGGATGAAAGGTAAAGTCAGCTTTGACAGCATTTGAGCTCAGAATGTAAAGAGCCAGTAGCAATGCTGGAACATTATGATCAGGGGTGGCCCTAGGGTTGCTGGCACCCTGGGCAAGCTGAACTTTGGTGTGTACAAATTGATGGTTGTGAAAATTTCCTTGTCTTTGTCACACTCTCCTTGGTACCTCTTAGCACATGGCACCCCAGGCAGCTGCCCAAGTTACCGGTACCTTGAGCTGGCTCTGATTATGTTTATTGTCTTGGTTCTGGCTTGTATTCAAAGAAATGGTAATGGAAATCTGCAATGCATCCCATGTTAAACATATCCCATTAAGGCATCTGGCACTGTGTGGCTAGCTAACTGAGATAAAAAAAAAAAAAGCTGCTGGAAAACATATTAAATAGTAATAATGAATATAATCATAATTATAGATTATTAGACTTTATTTTTATTGAAATTTACATCTAAGATGAACCAGACAGAATTAAAGAAAAATATTGTCTTAAGTCCAGGACTGGCAATCTGTTGTCCCTCTAAAGGGTAGGAAAGAGTAAAACATCACATTTAATCAAATCAGAACCTTGAAATTTCTAGACAACAATCATGAATTAAAGTAAATAAATATTGATTTATAGACGTGAAATTTCTCACAGATGACATAAATAAATACTCAAGTGTGTGTGTGTGTGTGTGTGTGTGTGTGTGTGTGTGTGTATGCGTTTGTCTGTGTGTGCGTCTGTGTGTGTATCTGTGGGTGTATGTGAACATCATCTATCAATTTTGCTTCTAGCTAATACACATTGATTTCATTAGTTCTATCCCCAAGGACATCTTTCTACCAGGAAAATGAATTTGATTCTGTCTTCTCATTATTACTTGTGTTCTTCTGTGATTTAATATCAGTATAAATAGTTATGGTTGTCTTTCTTGATTGTTTGTGCTTGAAAATGACTGAACAAAATTACTCTTAATTGTGAAACAGTATATAACTTACAATATACCTTTATATGTTATGATAATGTAGCTACATCTGTGACAGAGTATTTTTTAAATTTCTGTTGAGACATAATTTTACTATGTTAAAGATATTTGCTTTCTTTCTTATTATCCCTCTTCTTCCTTCTTCTTTTCTCTTTTGTCTGTAAGGAAGAAAATATTTTGATTTTTGTTATTTTAGATCTGTTTTTCTTTATATTTTATTAGCATACAAATTTTGTAGAACAGTTCAACATATTAAAAATGCTTGTCCTTTTGATAGATGAAAACAGTTGTTAAATCTTTGACAATTGCTACAAGGTAAAAAAAAAAAAAAATATTTTTGCATTTGCTATCATTGGTTGCAATCTTTATTAGAAATGTAATCCATCTCATTATACAAACCTGAGCAGAATTCTTAAAATTTAATTAAAAAAAAACAAAATAAAGCAAAAAAAATGACAAACAGAATTCCTTCTATCTTTTCATCCACAATGATTGGAAGCACAAAGATATCAACTAGTTATTGTTATCACAATAATGGATCCCAAACTCTCTATTTGCTTAATGTTATCAGCTGCATATTGTCATCGAAAAGATTTTGCTTCACAGAGACCACGCCAAGAGAATTCTGCAATTATACAATATGGCTTAGGGCATTTTGTGCTTCTGATATGTAAGCAAAGTTAGGAGCAGACATGACTGTGTGCCTAAGAAGTTTGCTTCACAACCACTGCTACCTTGGACATGAGTCTTCTACTATAGCCCCAGACCGACCAGATTAGTAGTCTCTCATAGTCCAAGAAAACTGGTTCTGCAATTTCTTCTTGCCAAACAGCCTGCATGAATTTTATAGTGAAGTTTATAGTGATCAGATGTTTGTGTTGTACATTAAACTCACTCTCTCCAACATATCAATGTTGCCTGAACAGGAGCAGGTTGTACTACATGTGAGGTCATGAGTGCAACACCTTAACCATCTAGCCATGTACCCTCACACATACATTCAAATATACACACACAAAAAAAAAATGTGTGTGTGCCCGTGTGTGTTTGTGTCTGTATGTATGTGCATGTATATATATATTTGTGTGTCTGTATCTCTTTGTCTCGACACTGTGTAATTGTTGTAAACAGGTATCACTATACAAGTGGTGTTTTCAGTTTCAAATCCTCTGGGAAAATATGTCTGACCAAGGAGAAATATCATCATACTTGGAAACAGTTGAGGATTGGAAACAATGAATGCATCTAGCCATAGAAAATCTGCCTCATAAAAATTTGTCTGACCTGTGCAAGCATGGAAAAGTAGACATTAAAATTATCATGATGATGATTCTGATGAGAACGATGATAAGGTTTACTTGTGAATAATTTGTTTGATGCACTTTGCTGTTTTATGTGTTTTACTTATATAGATATCTGGAACAAGATTTAGTCAATGAAAGATTAGATTCTTCATGATTAAGGACATAATAGAATTTCTCATTATTATATGTTATTTGTTACCATCACTGTTTTTATTTCATTTATTCAACATATATTTATCATTTTTAGTGTTTACTTTTGTAAATTCTATTCTCTTGCAATTATTAAAAGAATCTCTGATAATGTTTTGATTAAAATCTTGTGTTTATATAAACTATGATCTTTTTATTGTATTATTTCAAATCCATCGCATTTACACAAACAAACAGGAATATTTTTTTTTGAAATAATGTTCATATTTTCTTTTTTCTACTTCTTAGAAAGACTTGTACCTGTGTATAAAATCTATATTTGTTTTACTTCTCTTTTACCTATTCTTCAGCATTAACATACTAAAAATTCAATGCCACAGTCAATAGTTATGTGGCATCAATGACAGCCTATTACTTTATACCTGTGTTTCTTCCAAACAAAATTTGGTAATTAATTCTTTATCTTTTGCTTGTTTTACTCATTTGACTGTGGCCATGTTGGGGCATCACCTTGAAGGGTTTTAGTTGAGCAAATTAACCCTAGGCCTTTTTTTTTCTTTTTAAGCTTGGTACTTATACTATCGATCTCTTCTGCTGAACTGCAAAGTTATGGGAAGGTAAACACATGAACACAGGCTGTCAAGCAGTTGTGGGGACAAACACAGACAGAAAGACACACACACACACACACATATGCCTGGCTTCTTTTAGTTTCCATCTACCAAATTAACTCACAAGGCTTTGGTCACAAGGCTATAGTAGAACCAAGGTATCATGCAGTAGGACCCCCAGTTAGTATTAATATATGCCTCCCCCAACACATACACATAACATTTTTGTATTTGGTTTGCACTTGTGTTGAAATAGATTTTGATGTATCTCAAGAGGATCATTATGCCAATAATAAACACATACACTGGTTCAATTTCATTTCTTTATTATTCATCAATTAGTTAACTATTTAACCACTTAACTAATCTATTGTTCAATTAATCATTCAGTTAATCACTCCAATGTGTTTGCTTCAAACCTGTAACTGACCTAGACTTTGGCAACATTAAAAGGTCTTATCAACATTATATTGTCTGCATACATTTGCTAACTATTTTACTAAATGTACTGTGTGCATCTTATCGTGACACAAATACTAGTCAAATTGAATTGTATGCTGAAAATGAATGAGTCCTCACAATTCTACAGTGTCCTCATATCTTGAAGACAATGTGACCCAGTGGATTAATAGAAGAGAGAACAATAGCTGAAAAACTAGGAAGAGGAGTAGTGTGGTAAAGATGACAGGAGGAAGGGATAGAACACAGATGCATTCAATGTCATCTCTTGCTGCATGGGCTGTATAGGGTAATGAAAAGGGGAATAGGACAGAGAGCAAATGTCAGAGAGGTGAGAGGGTCAGTTAGATTGAATACCATCCTTAACTCTTTAGTATTTAAACTGGCCATATCTGGCCTAAATATTCTAACTGTTTTATGTTAAAACTGGCCAGATTCAGCATTTCACTCCTGCCCTGCAATGTCATTCTAAAAATAAACCATTAAATCTTTGAAATCCTTACAAGATAATACATGATTAATTTTTAAAAAAATGTAAATAAATAAGCATTATATTTGACAGAGTAAACTGAATGCTAAATGGTCAATTACATGGGCAGCGTGATACAGTGAATAGAAGGGATAAAGGTAGAAATAAAGGTAAAGTTACCTTCTTGAGTCATACTGACTCACAAGAGCTGGTTTGCCAGTTTCATGGTGTATATATTCCCCACTTGGACAAGACACCAGTCTGTTGCAAGATCACTCATTTTTGCCAGCTGAGAGGACTGGAGCAATGTTAAATGAACTATTTTGTTCAAGAACACAATGTATCACCTGGTCCAGGAATCAAAACCACAATTTTACTTTATTGTCCAACACACTCACTACTAAACCATGCCCCTCCACTAATAGAAGGGATTCACTACCCTCTCTGGTTATACAGGCAGTATGGAATAGTAAATAGAAGAAAGGGTTGATGGAAAAGGTGTGAATGGATAGAGAAATGAGAGGATAACAAAGAATTCTGCAAAGGCAGAGGGGTAAAGCAGAAGACATAACTGTGACATATTGGATGAGAGACCCAAATTTAGATATATTTAATTTCCCAGATAATGTGGTCCTAGTTTACTTTGATATAGTACAAAATAAGAGATGATCACAGTGTGAATGTTTTGAGCAAACGTTTGCTTAATCAGGGTTGCTGACCAGGGGCTAAGCAATAATAACAATGACAAGTGCAAATGTAACTGCAGCCTCATTAATCACACAAGTCTAGAAAGGCCTGTAAAATATCTGGGTATGGTTCCACTTTATTGGGTTAAATGAACTAATAACAAAACAAAAAAAAAAATGCAAAAACATTTCATCTTACAAAAGCTCAACTAACCTTGACTCTAGCTCCCACCATGTAACTTCTGCTATGATAAAACAAATGATAACAAAACAAAATTACAACACTATTTTTATTATATTTTATTTTTCAAACTATTCTTTTATTATCATGTTTTTTTTTCTACAAGTGAGAATAGTCCAGAATGAAGATTGAAAATATCAATAATGTTTAATAATGGGATGAAAGGCAAAACTGATATTAATGGGAATTGAATTCAGAAAACTGAGATAGTGAAGAAGATATAACAAAAGAATTAATATGACTTGATATACTGAATGCACTAAATCCACTGTCTCTCTCACTAAACAAATAAAACAAATGGAAACAAATAAGAAAACAAAACAATATATGATGTAATGGAAATTAGATTAAAACATCTCTTTTTTTATATTTTATTTTTTTATTTTGGATGACAACAATGTTTCGATATATTGGTTTGTGTTTGTGTGAATATATATATATGTTAGTATATGTATATATGTAGTTATGTTTGTCTGTCAGCATATGTATGTATGCATATATATATATATATATATATATATATATATATATATATATATATATATATATATGTATATGTACATACACACATATATATGTATATAACCACACACACCTATATATACAGATATATAAATATATACTCGAACCTTATATCTAGATAAACACTGAATTGAGATCTGAAAATAACAACAAAGCCACTAATAGACCTCAAATTATGTATCTGTCACTTACTTGGTGAGCAACCACACACACATAATTAAATAAACAAGTAAAAAAATAAATAGATACAGATATATGTATATGTACATATGTATATGTATATATATGTGTGTTTGTGTATATATGTATATATATATATATATATATATATATATATATATATATATATATATATATATATATATATATATATATATATATATATATATGCATGTGTGTGTGTATGCATGTGTATATATATATATATATATATATATATATATATATATATATATATATATATATAGATAGATAGATAGATAGATAGATAGATAGGTACACACACATACACACAGACACACACACACACAGTGATGGAAATGAAATGGGTTTTATGAAGGGTACACTAGGGTCTATGAGGCTGATATTGCAATAGAATGGTTAGGACTAATGTTAACAGCTCCTCTCTCTCTTTCTGCTGAAAAGTTAGAGAACTGTCTTCCCATGTACTCTGCTTCCATTTCCACCACCACTGTGTAGATAAGTACATACATAAATGCATACATGAACATAAATACATACAGATATAAGTGTTGGGGGTGTTGGTGTATGTATATAAATATACACACACACACATGTATACATATATGTGTATACATGTATGTATACATGTATGTATACACATTTATATACACACAAACAAAATGATATTTTGCTGCCCAAAGGCAAATGCGGCTTTTAATTTTACTCTGTTTCTATTAATATGCACTAAACAACCATTAGATAAAATATCATTTCTATTTTATATTTTCTCTCTAATATTTTGATCAACATTGAAAAATTAATAAATATATCAATCTCCAAACAAATTGTTTTGTCTACTTAGTCTTTCCTCTATTAATTCTACGAATTAAGTAAAAACTAAAATATAATAAAATTAAGTGAAAATAAAATAAAATATAATTAAATATAATAAGAAAGGAATTAAAATCCATAAATGAAATAACTTCAATATTGTTTCTAATTTAGGTACAATCCACCTCCTTAAATGATAATAATTGTTTTTGCTTTAGGCACAAAACCAGCAAATTTTGAGGTGTAGTGGTTAGTCTGTACCATCAATCTCAATACTCGACTGGTACTTATTTTATAGATCCCCTTTACAAGTTCCAGTGTTACATAAAATGCACTTGTGCCAGTGCTGCATAAATGCACCCGTGCTGGTGGCACATAAAAAGTACCCAGCACTCTCTGTAAAGTGGTTGGCATTAGGTAGGGAACCCAGCTGTAGAAACCAGGCCACATCAGACAATTGGAGTCTTGACAACTACGCAGCTGGCCAGTTCCATGTCAAACCATCCAACCCATGCCAGCATGGAAAACGAACGTTAAATAAAGATGATGATAATGATGATCCCCCAAAACTGTAAAATTAAATCTTGGTAGGATTTGAACTCAGAAGATAAAGAACCAGAAGAAAATATCAGCCAAGTTTTTCTTTTGACATTCTGATGATTCTACCAACCCCTAAATAATTGTTTTCAATTTAGGTACAAGGCCAGCAATTTTGAGGGTTCAAGTTGATGCTATCAACCTTAGTACTTGACTGGTACTTTATTTTATTAAACTTGAAAGGATGAAAGGCGAAGTTGACCTTGGCAGGATTTGAACTTAGAATATAGTCAAAAGAAATATTGGGTTCAAATTTCGGCAGATGGCCAGCAATTTTGGGGTGGGGGTAACTCAATTACATTGACCTTAGTGCTCAATTGGAACTTATTTTATACCAACCCCGAAAGGATGAAAGTCAAAGCTGAACTTGGTGGAATTTGAACTCGGTACATAAAGGATGAAATACCTGTGAACATTTTGTCTGGATACAAACGATTTTGCCAGCTCACCACCATGATAGTGAAAAGAAATGTTGCAAAGCATTTCGTCTGTGTGTCTGACAGAGCAAGGTGGGGTGTAATAGAAAATTGTTTAATGTTGTTGAGGTAGATTTTTATTGGCTTGATGACCTTCCTGTCACCAGCTCTCACCTTTTTTGAAGCCAAAGCATACTTTCCTGTACCTAGATGTGTTTTCATACACTAGAAACAAACGACCCCACTTGTATGCTAGAGATGTTCATATATAATTCTTGCACAATGTCATGGGAAGGAGTCCCAAACACATACATAAGCATCCATCAATATATTGATATACATTTATACACACACACACACACAACAAGTTTCTTTCAGTTTCCTTCTCCCAAATGTACTCAAAACATTTTGTTTGACCCAAGGCTATAGTAAAAACACTCAGAAAGAATGAACCTAAAACCATGTGGTTGAGAATTGAACTTCTTAACTACACAATCATGCATTCACCTATTATATTTTGGTTGTCTTGAGGGTATTGTAGAAGCTACATGCCCAAACTGCCATGCAATGGGAATGAACCTGAAACTGCAAAGCAGATTTTTTTAAAGCCTTTCCTATCGCCAATCCTCACCTGTTCACAAGCAAGGCAATACTTCTTTATGGCTAAACCTATTTTCACAGAGGACTAGAAACAAATAACACTACAAGTAAAGGAATGCTGATTTACAACAATCGCATGATATCAGGAAAACAGAAATACACACACACACACACATACAAGCACGCATGCACATATATAAATGTATGTATATACATATATCAAGATAGTAAAAGTTTATCTAAAATATCTACGTTAAGAAAATACATCATGTGCTACAATAATACTGAATATGCTGATGTAGGAATCTATAACTAAAGGATTTTGTATGAATATCTTATTCTTATCTTTGATATTATCTTTGTAATTATTTTAGGAAATATTTTATACTTGCAATGCTAATCGGAACAATAGAAACTGATGTATTTTATTTTTGATAGATCATTTCATGAAAATATATGTTTATCTCCTATATCTTAAGTATTTATTTTTGTTATTTCATTTTATTTAGCATTGTACCAAAGTGGTTTAGACATGACAAGAATAATGTGAAGTAATTTTATGACAAGTAACAAAATCATTCAAAAATCTAAGCCAAAACCATACAGATAGATGCATTTACTTTCGTACTTTCAGTAAACAAATTAAGTTTGCTAGTTATATTAAATTTTCTAGTGACTAATTATGATTAAACAGATCTGTTGTTGTCTTTCTTTCAGAATATTCTTCTGTACAGACTGAATTGTAGCATGCATATGTAATGGCTTATAGCTTCCTCCAAGCATATGGGAGTCATCTTACTGTCTACAGAATTTAACTCATAGACATTTTAGATATTGATAATATTGTCTTGGTGCCATACATTTCTTACTCAGAATAATTACTCCAGAGAAATTAAATGAAGTTGTCTAAATTAGTTTTCAAACAAGGCATTGCTTCATTAATTCAAATATTAGTTTCTTGTATAGGAGTTTGTTTTTTTTTCTAATTTATTTCATTACTAACTTGCATCTGTCCTTTAGATATTTCTTTTCATATTATATTCACTCCAGTTTTTAGAAATTTTGTGAAGATTTTTTTACCTGGAATGCAATGACAGATCAGAATACATCACAACAAAATCAGATAAATTCTAGAGCATAGAAATTAAAGAAGTCAGATTAGGCTGGCTGATCATACAGAATTTTCCTCTATTGTAAAGACCATATTTCTTTGACAAATTTTTAAATGGACTATGTCAAACTAAGACTGATTATTTTATGATTTCTTTGATTCCTGTATCTTGTGTATTCCAAATATATTTTGCCAGTATTTTGATGCATTCCATGGAATGATATTGGAATTAGTTGTGCTTGTTGAACCAAAATTTTATACATATACCTATATATATATATATATATATATATATATATATATATATAATATTAAGGACAAAATCCCAAATTACAGGTTTTATATAGATAGATAACTTTCTTTTATTAGCCACACAGGGCTGCACACAGAGGGGACAAATACAACTGTAGAGCTTTAGACAGATAGATAGATAGATAGATAGATAGATAGATAGATATACATATCATGGAAGTACTGAAAACATACCTATTTTACTCTAATCCTTTCCTCATTTTTGACAAACTGGAATATACTTATATCCTCAACTGGAGATACTCCCTCATTTTAACATCTCTCTGACTTTTCCCTCTCCAATGGCAGATTACACAGCTTATGGAATCCTTTCTGAATATGAGAATCCACATGCTTATGTTAGAAACAGCTGTAAGAGACTGTATGTTTATATCGTCTATCTAAATTAAATGTCCTTTTCAAGTGATGCCAAATGTTTTGCTTTTTTATTTTTACTTTGATATATATATTTATTTGCCTACTCAAGGGAAAAACACTTGTAGCTAGCTCTGTTAAGCAATCTCAACACTATATACTTAGTTACAGTTAAAGCCAGAATTCTACTGGTAAACATAACTGAGCACTCATGGTAGATACCATCACTTGACAAAAACTCCTTATATATTCTGTGTATATGTACATGCGAATGTGCCTCATCATCATCATCACTATCACCATCATCCTCATTGCTGTCATTTTACATCTGTTATCCATGCTGGCATGGTGTGGACAGTTCATCACAATCCAAATCAGTTCTTATTGATAGCCACTGTCCTGATACACAGATAAGAGTCTGTTTGCCTTACTTTTGACTTGGTCTCTACAGCTTTATGTCTACTTCTGCTGCCTATCCCACATGCTTGACAACATACCATCTCTTTATCACTACTCATTTCCCTGTAATTTTCCTCTGTATCACTTATTTCTCTCTCACTATCACTCATGACGTTTGTATAACAATAGTCTTCATAGAGCCTACCTACATACAATCCCCTTTTCCACCATCATCTTTCACTCTTCTTCACTTGGTTATTATAAAACCTATGTAATAAGAGGCTGCACTGAAGTTGCTTGTAGATGAAACATTCTACCTTTGACTAGAATTTTAAATTTCTCATGATAGTTATTTAAGTCAGTGACTGTTTAGATAAGACACCAGACAAACTTAAAATATGTATATATATACGTGTGTGTTTATATGTAAATATATGCATATGCATAGATATATATGTGTGTACATATATACATACATACATACATACATACACACACACACACACACATATATATATATATATATATATATATATATATATATATATATATATATTGGAGGCATGTGGTTTAGTGCTTAGGGTGTTGGACTCATGTTTGTAAGATTGTGGTTTTGATTCCTGGACCAGCCAAAACACTTCATTTCATGTTGCTCCAGTTCACTCAGTAATCCTGCAACAGACTGGTGTCCCACCCAGGTGGGGAATATATACACCATTAAAACCGATAAACTGGCCCTCATGGGGCTGCATGGCTCAAGAAGGAAATACTTATTTTTATTATGTATTTATATATAGGCACAGGCATTGCCATGTGGTAAGAAGCTTGCTTGTTAACCACATTGTTCCAGGTTCTGTCCCACTGCATGGCACCTTGGTTAAAATGTATTCTGCTATAGCCTCAGACCAATCAAAGCTTTGTGAGTGGATTTTGTAGATGGAAACTGAAAGAAGCCTGTTGTATATATATATATATATATATATATATATATATATATATATATATATATATATATATATATATATATATATACATGCATACAAACATATATATACATCATCATCGTTTAACGTCTGCTTTCCATGCTAGCATGGGTTGGACGATTTGACTGAGGACTGACAAGCCAGAAGGCTGCACCAGGCTCCATTCTGATCTGGCAGAGTTTCTACAGCTGGATGCCCTTCCTAATGCCAACCACTCCGAGAGTGTAGTGGGTGCTTTTACGTGCCACCGGCAAGAGGGCCAACATATAAATATATACATATATAAAAACACACAAACATATACATACAGATATATATATATATACCGTTTCCTGTTGGACTTGACACATTTCCTGTGTCCATGTTTTCAAACCAGTCTCTGGATGCTGGCTTTCCTGCGTGGAGATGCTTATCTCCACTTTGAAAACATAAGGACACAGGAAATGTGTCAAGTCCGACAGGAATCGGTGTATCCTTGGGCTAAATAACAGTAGCATTCTTCCCTTTTATGGGATTTTCATATTAAGTTGACAACATATTATCACTTTAATATACTCTGTGTGTTATACTGTGCTTCTCACTTTCCATCAGTACTGCCATTTCCTTAACTTCCATTTTGCCATATAATATATCTGTGTGTATAATTTCTGTATATATTTTTGAATGTGTGTGTACATACATACATACATACATACATATATATATATATATATATATATATATAATCTTTTACTTGTTTCAGTCATTTGACTGTGGCCATGCTGGAGCACTGCCTTTAGTCGAGCAAATCAACCTCAGGACTTATTCTTTATAAGCCTAGTACTTATTCTATCGGTGTCTTTTGCCAAACCTCTAAGTTACGGGGACGTAAACACACCAGCATCGGTTGTCAAGCGATGTTGGGGGGGACAAACATATACACACACACACATATGTATATATACATATATACGATGAGCTTCTTTCAGTTTCCGTCTACCAAATCCACTCACAAGGGTTTGGTCGACCCGATACTATAGTAGAAGACACTTGCCCAAGGTGTCACATAGTGGGACTGAACCCAGAACCATGTGGTTTGTAAGCAAGCTACTTACCACACAGCCACTCATATATATATATATATATATATATATATATATATATATATATATATATATATATATATATATACACATACATAATATTATGTATGTGTAATATATATATATATATATATATAGATATACACACACACATGTATGTAAAGCAAGACACATAACCATATGTGTGTGTATATATATATATATATATATATATGCACACATTTGTGTATATATGTGTGTATATCCATTCACGAATGTAGTTGTAGATATCTGTGTGCAATTACTGTTACTGGTATTGAAGTAAACATTTATTCATTCTGTCAAACTGCTGTAGGGCCAAAGAAAGTGAATAAGTAAAATAAATAAATAAAGTAAATAAGTAAAATGATAAATAAACGAATAAGTAAATGAATAAATAAATAAATAAATAAATAAAGCACGACAATATTGGATTTTAGTTTTAATTATCCACCATACTCTACAAAAATCTTACAAAAATTTGAACTTTTATATAATTACATTTCAACTTTCTTATAAATCTTAAATTGAAGATAGAATTCTCTGAAGTAGTTAATCAGAATTTAAATTCTTCAAACCAAACTAAATCCCCATTTTATCGTTTATATCGATATAACATTGAACTGAACCTTTTCCTGTTTGGAAAAAACTGACTCTTGGTTTTCTTTACCAAATTCTTTTCTGCAATGATTCTTTTTTTTTTGTGCAAAGCTTTCCTTATGCTCGTTACTAAATTTTTATAGTTTGGGATTTTGCTTCATGAAAGTAGTTAAAATACTTATGTCTAAACCCCAAACCTGTGCTAAATAGATTTATATTTTAAAATGATTTTAGTGTACAGCCAGGATAGAATGCTTATAACTATGCGGTAAGAAGTTTCCTTCCCAACAACCAGGTTCAGTCCCACTGCATGGTAGCTTAAATAAGTATCTTCTGCTATAGCTCTGAGCCAACTAAACCCTTGTGAATGAACTCAGAAACAGAAAGAAGGCCATTGTGTGTGTGTGTGTATTTGTGTATATATATATATATATATATATTTGTTTTGCAAGATTTTTGATGTGAAATCGTGTGTTGAAACAGATGTTGTTGTGTTTGGGGATGGTCATATTGCCAGTGTAGCCAATAAAAAACACACACACTGTATATTTGGTGTTAATTTGCTTCAGCTTTATATTACATTACATTACATTAATCCTATTTCGGCCAGAGTTCTTTCGTCACACTTCTGTGACCTCATCAGTGGTCCTTTGCTTTCTTTTTTCTTATGTATGTCCTACCTTGCTAACTATCAGCCATTTTGTATTTTGTATATATATTCTTTTCTTTGATTCTTTTATTTGTTTCAGTCATTTGACTGCAGCCGTGCTGGAGCACTGACTTTAGTCAAGCAAATCGACCCCAGGACTTATTCTTTCATCATCATCATTATCATCATCATCGTCATCATCATCATCATCCTTTAACGTCCACTTTCCATGCTAGCATGGGTTGGACGAGTTGACTGGAGACTGGCAAACCAGATGGCTACATCAGACTCCAAACTGATCTGGCAGAGTATCTACAGCTGAATGCCCTTCCTAACGCCAACCACTCCGAGAGTGTAGTGGATGCTTTTTACGTGCCACTGACATGAGAGCCAGTCTGGTGGTACTGGCAACGGCCATGCTCAAAATGGTTGTTTTTTACGTGCCACCTGCACAGGAGTCAGTCCAATGTTCTGTTCACATGCCGCTGGCACAAGTACCAGTAAGGCAAAGCTAGAAACGATCACGCTCAAATGGTGCCTTTTACATGTCACTGGCACAGAAGTGAGACCGCTGCTCTGGCAGTGATCCTGCTCGGATGGTGCTGTTAGCACTCCACTGGCATGGGTGCCAGTCATCAAATTTGGTCTATTATATATATAAATCCAAGAAAACAATAACAGAGTAACTCATCACAGGTTTATAGAAATTTGGATATTATTATTAGAATTCTTACGAACTAATTGTATAAATTCCTCCATTACAAACACAACTAATATGTACGTACCGCATAGGCTTTTGATGTAAATATATATATATATAGGTTTGGACATTTTTGTTAGAATAATAATGATACGAACTAATGCACCAGTCCTCCACTATTTGTCCCTAACCACTGCTTCACAACAATGAAGCTGTGCATTAAAACTAATTTATCATTACCACCATCATCATCATCATCATCATTTAATGTGTACTTTTCCATGTTAGCACGAGTCAGAGATTGTAATACATTATAAGTAATTTCCACTGTATGGCATGTTTGTCATGTGTCTTTCATCATGGTCTTAGTTAGGCCCAATCCTCCTGAAAGTATTTGAGCAAATGGAGACTATGTAGAAGCACCTATTACATTTATGGTGCTGCTAATTCAAAGGACAAATCATGTCATAGACAATGTCATATGGACTCTGCCGGATGATTATATTCAGGACACAAAACAATGCTTTATCTTTCCATGATTTACTTGGTATGGTCATTAGACTGTGACCATGCTAGAACACTGACCTCAAAGGTTTAATTGAACAAGTGAACCCTATTTAATTTTTCTTAAAATCCTGGTACTTATTCTATCAGACTCTTTTGCTGAACTGCTAAGTCATGAATACAGAAAGAAACCAACAGTGCGATAAACACAAAAACACACAACAGGCTTTAAAATAAGTACTGGAAGGGTGATTTGTTTATCTAAACTCTTCAAAGTACTGCTCCAGCATGGCCACAACCCAATGACTGAAACAAGTAAAAGATTTAAGATTAAATATATTGTTAAATCTCTTAAGTAATGCACCAGCTCTTAATGGGACTGGCAAATAGCAACAAATTGTGTTAGTAATCAAATTTGAAATAGTTTTCCATTATTGTTCTATTTCTGACTGTTGGAGCTATTAGTGGATTGCCATCAAAACAGCACAAAATTCTTCAAATAAGAGGAAATTGTAAAAAGTGCAGCTAGGTAAAAAAAGGAAGTGGGGTCTACAATTGATAGTAAAGCCTACTCACAAACAAACTCATTACAACCAGTAAGAAATAACATCTACATATCCCTCAAATTATATGCATAGTTACCTTTGAAAGGAAGGAGAACATTCAGTAATGTATCTATAGATATACAATAGCTGAATAGAAACCCTGCAATATGATTGTGGTGGCTGGAATACCTTTGATATATATATAAACATATACATATCATTATATCAAATATAAACATATATCATCATCATCATCATCATCATCAGCATCATCATCAACATTTAATGTCTGTTTTCTATGCTGGCATGGGTTGGACAGCTTGACAGAAACTGGCAAAGTCAGAGTCTGCACCATTTCTATAGTCTGTTTTGGCTTGGTTTCTACAGCTGAATACCCTTCTTAACACCAACTATTTTACAGAGTGTACTGGGTGCTTTTTTTCATGGTATCATCATCAGTGCTTTTTACATGGCACCAACACCAATGCTTTTTACATGGCACCAGCACCCACACCAATGCTTTTTATGCCCCACCTTAGTTTTAGGATCTCAATTCTCTTGTGGTGGGTGGGTCCTCTCAAGTACAGCAATGCACCACATATATCGGTCCTCTGTCATCTCCTTCATAAGGTTCAGCATTCTGAGATCAGCCTTCAATACTTCACCCTATGTCTTCCTAGGTCTCCCTCTTCCACAATTTCCCTCCACTTATAGTGATTGGCACTTAATGCAACTGTCCTCATCCATCTGTATCATTATATATATATTTCCACATATGATACACATAAACATATATTTATACATATGATATATACATATAAACATTATATTTAATTATATGACATGTATAAACATATGTATATCATTATATCATATCTGTTTGGTCAGGGCAGTAATGGAGCTAAACAATATCAGCAATAACATTAATAATCATGGTCTTACAGATGTGCTGTTTCTTTAGTCTTTCTGTCTTTTATTGGTTCTCTAACAACCTCTCATATATACTAACATACTGGGCTCAAGTTAATAGCAAACCAAGAGAAATGGGTAGGGAAAATACAAAAGAATGCTGTCTATAAAGCAAGAGAAGATCACTGAAACTAAAATTGAGTTATGTTACAAAACCCAAAATGCTTTCATTGATATAAAATAGCAATAACGAAATTCAAAAAAGCCTCCAACTAAATTTATGTTTCAGAAAATATGTAGGCATAGAATATATCATAAGTAGTTGAACTTTTAATATAATATTAGAGGGAATATTTCATATTCACATGTCACATGTGAAATCTACACTCTTCAATGAGAATGGCTTGGAGTTTGTAATATCACAGTTTATATTTAATAATAACTTAACAAATATTGATTGAATATTTGCAGAATGTTTGGGGATTGTTCAAAATTAATAACTAATATGAATTAAACCCATGTGCTTTGGAACCTTGGTAAATATTCTATTGACACTTGTGAAGGGTTACATATATATAATATATTTTGATTCAGTATAGCTAAAGATTTATTGGTAAATATTTCAAGAAAATTAAAGTTTTCCTTATGGATGTATATGTATGGAATGATATTTCAGTATGAACTATTTACAACAGTGAATGTAAAATTTATATACATAAAAGTTATATATATATATATATATATATATATATATATATATATATATATATATATATACATGTCGTACATGATGTAGAAGTGATATTTTTGTATTCCCTCAATCTTTATTAATATGCACACATATTATCCATTTACTTATTTGTTCATATAACATCCATTTCCCATGATGATATGGGTTAGACAGGAACAATTTGAAGTAGAATTTTATGGCTGGATGCCCTTTCTGTCAACAACTCTTACCTGTTTTACAAGTAAGGGATATTTTTCGATTGATCTTCAGAAATGCAGAGCGACTGGCCATAATATCAACTCACAAGGCATTGAGTGGCCTGGAGTTATGTAAGAAATGGCATGCCCTAAACGGTGCACAATGAGACAGAAGCAGAAACCATAAAGTTACATATGAATAAGAAGTTAACATTAAACTGAAGGATTACTCAATAATTTCAGCTGAGTACATGTCCAACTTTTTCAAGGTACAAAGGTCAACACTGACTTTGAAGTTCCACCTTGTTTGCCGTCATCAGACTCATATGTGTGTGCATATAAATATACACACATACACACACATTTACATATATGTGTGTGTATGTATGTATATATATATATATATATATATATATATATATATATATATATATATATATATATATATATATATGTATATATATATATATATATATATATATATATATATATATATATATATATATATATATATATATATGAAAGCTACAAAATGTTAACTCAGTTTATTTTGACAGCTAGAACTCTCAATCAAATACAAACAACTACCACACAAGCAATTTGTAATAAGCACCCATTTAATATTTAGAATAGGGTATATCCCCAAGAATCTCCACAATTAACACCTTTTGTAAATCCTGAGAACAGTGAAACCACTTTAGTAATTGTAAATAAATTTTCTTAAAGTGCTATTTTAAACTTCTTCCCTATTCTATCTATATACTGATATATGTATATATTTATTTCTTAATTGCCCACAGGAAGCTAAACATAGAGGGGACAAACAAGGACAGACAAAGGGATTTAGTCGATTACATCGACCCAAGTGCGTAACTGGTACTTATTTAATCAACCCCGAAAGGATGATAGGCAACATTGACCGTGAGAATGGTATATATTAATAAGATGATGACACAGAAGAAGGGAGTAGAAGAATGAGGAGATGGAAAGAAAGACGAAAAAAGAAGCATAAAAGTTCATAGTTTAACTTTCCAAAGTTATAGAAACCAGAGCATGAGTCCTTAGGTGTATTTCTGCATAGATCCATGGTACCATCATTACTGAAAATATTTGTCAAATAATTGGCAAATTTGGAAACAATGATTATTTAACAGTACAGTCTGATTTAGACTCATAAATGTTATAAAATATTGATAACATTTAGAAAACATGAATATTAAAACACAATATATATAGGTGCAAATGTTATGGCAAGATTAAGAAATTTGCTTTGTAATCATGTGCTTCCTCTGAGTTTGAACTCGTAATGTGTCATATTGAACAGTGGCATTATGTATTGACCAACAGTATGAGAGTTAAAACTTTTAGACACAACGTTATGCAGAAACCACTTTCATTGCAGATATGTGTGGGTGTACATATAAATATGTATATGCATGTGTATGTGTGTGTATATATATATATATATATATATATATATATATATATATATATATGCTTACATATAAGTATATATGTATATAGATATATATATATAGATTCATATGTGTGTGTGTGCATATGTATATTTATATGTGTATATATATATATACATATGCATATTTTTAACTGATTATAATATTCACACATCTTACTGAATCTGGAAGAAGTGGTAGTGCCCATGCCCTTTGCATGCTCTCCTTCACTCATCAGACTTATGTGACTGATGAAACTGATGCCAGTAATGACGCTCTCAATCATTTCTAGGTTAACACTTGTGGTTAAGATATGACCAATGAGGTAATTGCAGATGGTGGACCAACATTCTGGGAAAGAATTTACTGTGTGCGTGCGTGCATGCATGCATGCGTGTGTGTGTATGTGTGTAAACAATAAAATAGAAAAGTCAAGTCTGAAACTAAATTATATTAATCCTGTACTATTTTTGGTAGATAGTTAAACAACAAATTTCAGGGAGAGTATTTAATCTCATGACCCACTCAGGTATCTTACACTTAACAAAGCAAAAAAGAAAAAAAAAACAGCCACATACACGTACACACACACACTTATGCTAACAATATATGATAAAACAGTTGTAAAAGTTTTTGATGAAAATTTACAAAACAGGTAAAACAAAAAGGTTGATATCAGTGATGTTTTGTTATCTTTTCAATTTTCATGTGATAATTTTTTTGAAATCTAGAAAAATGTTTTGTTTCAATTTATATTATTTATTTCATTCATTTACTTTCCATTTGTGTTCCTTCACTTCAAATTTGTTTCTTAGTTTTAATTATCGGAAAGAAATTGTGCAAAACATTTCACTAAGGTTGTTTTGCATTTTTTTCAATGACTATTTTTTTATATATAATATGATAATAAAAGTTCTGTCTAGTTTAGGAGTGACACTCTTCACTAAAGGAAGTAAACACCTTTTTAAGAAGAAAAGGATATTTCATTATGATAGTAGTTATAGTTTTAGAACCACTAACAAAAAGCTGAAAGGAAAAACAAAATGACATTCCACCTTAAACTCTCATATACATATGCAGGTTTATGTTGGTAAGCTTTAGATTATCTGTTATCAACCAGGGTCCATAGGTCCCCTGATGGTCCATATAAGATTTTGGGGGTTCATGTAGTAAAATAGTAAATTGGTGATCCACGGTAGTATTTTAAGAGCCCCTGAAAGAATTTTGCTTTAGATGTATGTATTGGTATGTATTGCAAGAAATAGCTAGGTTTCTTTCTCTAACATTTTACATAGTTCAACCTACACAGTTTAATGTGAAAAAACTAAAAAGGAATGTTGAAAGAAGTTTCTATTAATCTAGTTTTTACACATCAAATGGCTATGGGCATCTACCTGAGTAAAATAATAATCAAAGGGGTCCATGAATGGTTGAGAATCCCTGCTTTAGATGATCTCAACCACATGGTTCTGGGTTCAATACCACTGCACAATATATTGGGCCTGGGAACTGTGTAGATTTTCAGATAATCCCTTTTTATCTTTTTATTGATTTAGTTAATGGACTGTGGCCATGCTGGGGCACCACCCTGAAGGGTTTAGTCAAATAAATTGCCTCCAAACGTATGTCTGGTACTTTTTCCATCAATCTGTTTAGCCAGTAGAGGATGTAAACAAACCAACAAAGGTTGTCAAGTGGTGGTGGTGGTGGACAAACACAAATACAAGGATACATGTAGATAAATATATATATGACAGGCACTTTCAGTTTCTACTAAATCCATTCACAAGGGTTGGTCAGCCTGCAGCTATAGAAGACACTTGTCACCTAGATGTCACACATTGGAACTGAAACCAAGAGTATATGGTTGGGAAGTAAGCTTCTCAGCCATACACCCATTCATGCATATATATATATATATATATATATATATATATATGTGTATATATATATATATTTAGTTCCAAGATCGATCCCACTGTGTGACACCTTGGGCAAGGGTGAACAAAGCCTTGGAAATTGATTTCATAGACAGAACCTGAATACTTTGTCAGTGGAATCAGACAGATGGAACATTGTGCAACGACATTGTATACACACACACACTTATATATCTATTATATATGTTATTGAAAGCAGTAAACACTGGTTAAAACTTGGTGCTCTTCAAAGCACTGAAGTCTGAGTTACAGATACTCCCTTGTCATTCTTATTGTTGGAAATGTAATGAACCAGGGATTGGCTCATTAGAAAGCTATAGTCAATA
>NC_142931.1:66397630-66510130 GCF_046866305.1 Octopus bimaculoides | reverse complement strand
ATCCAGCCTTATATATCTTTGTCTTTGTCATTGTGTATTTTCTTTCTCTCCCACATTCCTCTCTACTTCTCATCTATCTATGGTTTTTATGATACTGTTGCTCTCCACCTCTCCCTTTCATATATTGCTATCTATCACCTCTTCTTTCCTGACCCTCTATTATTTTCTTTTACCTATCCCTAAGCTGAGATTCTGCATTGATCACTCTAACACCCTGCATTGACAATTTCAACAATCTCTCTCAATACTGCATCCCAAATCTGTCAAGGAATCATCTTGTCTTGCAGTTTAGTTCATGATCACATGAATAATGGTGCCATGAACAAAAGCACCCAGTACAGTCTGTACAGTGATTGCATTAGGAAGGGCATCAAGCCATAGAAACCATACCAGAGCAGATGTTGGAACCCAACAGTCCTCTGGCTCATCAGATCCTATTGAATTGTCCAACCATACTAATACAGACTACAAATACTAAATGATGATGATGATGCTTCATTCCTTTGCGTTCAAGTAATCAGCTATCGTTTCACACTAATGCCATGTTGGTGATAAAAATTTAAAGTTTTGTTTTATTTTTAAAATATCAGTACACCAATGCATGAAATTAGTTTGTTTTTACAATATGATATTGTTATGTGGATGTAATGGCATAGCTATTAGGTAATTAGTTTTAAATGCTTTCATGGTTTGATGTTCTGCAGTAAAATACTTTTAGTAAAAATATATATTTATTTTCTTACTTTGCTTTTGCATTATAAACTATAACCTATATTCTACTTAGCAAAGCAGATATCATTTAGATTGCATCCAGAAATTAGGCCTTCAAAATTATGCAACTTATTTTGCATATCTAGTAGTGTTAATGTTGTATTAATTCTCATCAGCTATCACAGTTCATAAAATTTGTAATTAAATGAATACTTATTGTAATATATGCTTAGCATGTATTCTCTGCATTAGGTTGGTCAAATAGTATTTGTATAATCAATGAAATACTGCAATTGATGAGATAGTTTAGTTATATTGCAAGTTATATCACTGTATCCAAATCAGTAATATTCCTAAATCGGAATGAATTTGTGAGCCATGCAGAGATGGGAATCCTTGAAATTTTCTTTTTTGATGAAGGGCTTTGATCAAAGCACTCAGAATTTTGTTTCCTCCATTGGATACAATGTATCCATATTACATAAATTCAATAAATGATGTTTGCCAACATAGACTGCCACTAATGTCTTCAGATCTTTGTCTTTAGTTTCTGTTTATTAGTAATTTCAAAATGGAGTTTTAAATAAAAGTTATTTTTATGCTCCAGATTAATATTTTAATGATTTTGATGAACGAATGTAGAGATGTTGTGCTAGTGTGTACACTTCTGTATTTTATATGTTATTGCATAATGGAATTATTGGTAACTAATGGTTATACTTTTTTCTATTAAATATTCCTTATATTTTGACAGAACTAGCCAGAATTATTACCTAATTTTTGAAACAAAACTATGAAATTTTTATTTTACAAAGAATAACTGTTGTTGGCTGAATATGCTTGTTCAATTGGTTACAAAAATGTTAATAAATTTACTTAGAATTCTTAAATGCCATTTTAAACAAAAGCCATGAAATGAACACAAAGTACAAAATAGCTCAAATATACCAGGAATATTTCAGGGATATTGTAAATTTTCATGAGACGAATCTGATAGTATGCTATTCACTGTTTGAGAAGCAAATTATTGATCATGATGTTGTTTGATGCTGATTGAGCAGAAGCTTTGTGTGGGATGACTCCCAGTGTGTTTAATGTTTGGTCTTTTCTGTCTAATTACCATTGCCAACCAAATGTAAATAGGCAATTAGAACATACAATAATTAGAAATCACACTACTGGGAGATAATTTTGTAGTTAATAACTTGACTTCATTTACATTGAAATTAGCCAACTAGTCTTGAAAATGCTATTTGAATATAACCTGTCTTAGATCCCCATATACACATTTTCACAAGCAAATCAATGGCTAACAACTTTTCTTTAAGAAATGTTTCATTAAAAACAAAACCAAGTGGAAATTATATTTATCGATTTTTTTTTTAACTGTTAACTCTTATGAATAACCTTGCTTAAAGTTGAAATGATAATTTCCCAAGATTCAAGTAATGCTCTTTTTTTCCAAATTTATTTTATGACATCTTCATCCTTGTCATAAATACTTCATTTGTTTGACAGTTATAGATGTGAAAGTCTGTACTGGTTTCATTTTTACATTTAAGTACACTGCAAAGAAATATCTCTTTTGATTTTAAAATTCTCCCTTCTTTTGTGCTTATATTACATACTATTAAACTGTGTTGAAGAGTTAGAATTTACTATTTATAGAATATCATTCGCCTTCATTCTTTACATTTCACTCAAAATCCAGTGTCTGTATCCACTCAATTTCTCAGTTGAAGATCCTTAAACTCACCTTATTTGAAGAAGTTAGAGCTGACACTTGTTTCTTCAGTTAATCTTTTTCTCTCGGCTTTGCCATAAGAACTGTCTCTTTCAGGCATAATACTTAAGAAAACTTGCTCCAGGTAAAAGTTGGTATGATAAATATCTAAACCAGATGATTAGCCAAGATCAAAAGCTGCTTATCTCTATTATCTGCTGCATTTCTATTTAAGGCTTGTTTGATTACTTTTTGCAGTAAGTAGAATGAAAATAAATATGTTATTTTCTGCAAGTATTGCTTATTTCATTTTAACTTCAATACTTTATAAGACAGAAAATCATAAGTCAAGAAACAGAATTCTGCTATTTTGACTATTCTGTATGTTATCACTCTGAAATGAATGATCAGTACTGGACATGTTGCAAATATTTTAAAGAAACAGACTACTGTAGTTTTCCTAAAGCAGGCTAGATGATTACTCAAGATTTAGCTATTGATGTATCAATAGATGTATCCATCACTTTTTTTTACTTTCATTTTAAATCTTGTATTTTGGGAGTGATATTTTCAGGCTGCCAATCACTGCTTCAGTGCATTTCCAATAGCAAGAGTGACAAGGGAATATCTGTGTCAGCTCAGGCAAAATAAATGCTTGAAGGTACTTTTGTTTGGATACACTGATTTATCAGCTTTCTCGTGGAATTCTTTCTCTGATATACCTTGGCAAAAATATACCTTAAAGCTGATATTAAAAGGACATTTCTGCTATTTTGCATATGGATAAAATAAATGAATATATGATAAATAAAGAAAAATTACAAAGTGGCTCCAGTGAGTCCTGAAATACTTAGGTATTTAGAGGCAAGCACAATAAGAACAATTAATGTAATTAAGCTGCATAGAAAAAATAAATGTCTCCCTCTCTATAGGAAGGTAACAAAAAATTCAAACGTGAAGTTAGTGAAATAAAAGAGCAAAAAACAAAATGCAACATCCTGTAGGCGCAGGAGTGGCTGTGTGGTAAGTAGCTTGCTGCACTCATTTGTGCTGTGAAAGTATGACTATTGCAGTAAAACTAATAGTAACATATTTAAAAAATAGTAATAGTTACTTTTAATTATAGACATAAGACCTGTTGAGTCAAGTGAAGTCATTTTTGTGGCTGATGCCAGTAATACCTGACTGGCACCCATGCCGGTGGCATGTAAAAAGCACCATTTGAGCATGGTTGTTGCCAGTGCCGTCTAACTGGCTCCTGTGTCAGTAGCACGTAAAAAGCACCATTCAAACATGGTCGATGCCTGAACCACCTGACTGACTCTCATGCTGGTGGCATGTAAAAAGCACCCACTACACTCTCGGAGTAGTTGCGTTAGGAAGGGCATCCACCTGTAGAAACTTTGTCAGATAAGATTGGAGCCTGGTGCAGCTTTCTGGCTTGCCAGTCCTCAATCAAACCGTCCAACCCATCCAGCATGGAAAGTGGATGTTAAATGACGACGACGACGATGATGATGATAAGGTGTGTAATTTTGAGAAGAGAGGTTAAGTTGATACTATCAATCACATTATTTGACTGGTACTTTATTGAACCTGAAAGAAAGTATGGGGAAAGTTGACCCTTGCTAATTCAGAATGTTTGGACTTAGAATATTTGGGGCCATAACAAATACAAGGCATTTTGTCCTATTCTATAATGATACTTTCCCTCCACCATTCTAATTATGATGACAATAATAATGGTTTAAATTTTGCCACAAGGGCAACAATTTCGGGGGCAGGAATGAGTTGATTACATCAACCCTAGTGTCCAACTGGTACTTATTTTATCGATCCTGAAAGGATGAAAGGCAAAGTCGACCCTAGCAGCATTTGAACTCAGAATGTAATGTCAGTTGAAATACTGCTAAGCATTTCGCCTAGCGTGCTAACGATCCTGCCAGCTTGCTGCCCTTTGATGATTATGACAATAATGATAATGGTGGTGAGGAAGATTTCTTATATAGTCACATAATTTTCAAAGTGTTACCAAATATTGTTTCAAAAATGGAAGTGTTAACTTCTCAAGATTGACACAGAATATTTTTCAAAACTTTAACTGGCGTTTGTTGTTTCTTATTTGTTTGGATAAAATATTCTCATCAGTGACTGTCTAAAAGTAATTATTTAAAAATGACATAAGAGGCTGAAAAGATAAAAATGAAGTGTCTATCAGCCATTTTTTTAAACTTAAAATTTTGTATTTGTGTGTCATTTACTTCTTTGCCATATAACTTATGCAAGAGAGAATACTTTCTCAGTGAAAGATATTGGATATCTTGATAATTTTTCTTTTACCTTTCAGTACTGTATAAAATGTGGATGTGTGATTAAAACATTGGTGTTGATTTTGATTGGTTATTCCCTTGGAATTATGGCTAAATAGACTTCGCATTTTTGATTAATTGAATTACTTTTTACTTTTTATTCCTTATATCTCTATTTCCTTTTATTACATAATTTTTAATTTTGATATTGCATTGAAGTTGCAAATTGTATTTCTCATCACTTTCTGCCAGAGAATATCCATTAATAATATATTTTAGCTAATTGACTGAAAAGAGAAGCATTTCATGTTAAATGCTATAAAAGATATAAAAAGCAAACAAGATCAATGCACAATTTACATGCAAAGTTCAAGCTTTGTGTTAATAAGAATGATAAAGGGCAAGAAACTAACAAGAAGTGAAAACATTTACAGAACATTCTGAATATTTTTTCTAGAAAATATGGCTAATTAGCTAATGTACACTAACATGAATAAATGTAGTGTACTGTAGAATGCTAAAGTATAGAATAATATCAAGTTCAAATTGGAAACAAAGAACTATTGAAGCAAGGAAGTACTTCAACAAAATGGAATGTGAATTATATTTTATTATAGAATTTAGTAACTCAAATGAAAGGTTTGAAACTTTTAGTCATTTTTGCCTAAAAATGATATTCCGTGGGCTGTGAGAATACATTTTATTGTTATTTAAAAAAAAATAAAGCCATAATTGTCTTATGAATATTTGCAGCTTGTTAAAAACAAAAAGGCCACCAATGTTCAGTTATATCAAGTAACCCTGATTATAGTGTTTGAAGAAACTTAATGTTGCATTACTTCATGCAGTAAATGGTTGCATAAAAAACACTCTGGAATATTTTGTTTTTGTAATGAGAGGATAATAAAATTATTTAGATGCACTGGAGTAGCTAATAGCATGCTCAGTCATAGACTGTCATCTTCTTCTTTGACTGTTCTTTTTTGCTGTGGGTCATATTGTCTTAACTATTTTAAAATGTAGTTCTAATTTTAAGAATGATACATGTTAAGAGAGAGATTTGGATTCTATGTTGAGTAGTGAATTGTGAATAACCCAAGGTGCTGGCAAAATTGTCAGCATGCTGGGCAAAATGCTTAGTGGCATTTCATCCATTTTCACGTTCTGAGTTCCAATTCTACCAAGGTTGACTTTGCCTTTCATCCTTTCAGAGTCAGTAAAATGAGTGCCAGTTGAATACTGAGGTTGATATAATTGACTTACCTCATCCTCCAAAATTGCTGGCCTTGCACCAAAATTTGAAATCAGTATTTATGTAGGCTTTAATCTACTAAAATTTCTACTGATATCCACTGCCAGGTTGTAGAGGTAGTAGTTTACAAGGGTATTTATAACAATGATAGCTAATAGTAATTGCAGCATCTTGAATAAATACTGTTTCTTTTAATAATAAAGCTTTTATAGAATTCCCCCAACTCACTAAAAGTGTAAAGTTATATATGTGCATTTATACATATGTAGTTCTCTTTGATATATGCTATACACTCCATGTACATTATATGTACATGAAAACTACATATTATTATAAACTATATATGTACATCATTATCAGAATAACATTACTTTCAATGTTTTAAATGTAATCATGCAATATAAAAAAATTGTAGTGTAATCGTACCTCTCAGTTGGTCTTAAAATATGAGAACAACCTAGCACTAATTCTGTCTGTTGACGGTTCTTAGTTTGTTGAATTTTATTAATGTTGTATACCAATGCTGCATTAGGATTTAAGGTAGACAAGTCAAAGCAGTTCATAGAAATATATCTTCCAGCATACAAGTCGACATAGTGTAAACCTGTAGTGCAAACATTCAAACATCATTACTTTATTTCCAAATCCTGCTGTATTTCACATGGAACTTTTTGTTTTGGTAATTTAATCTACCTTCCTTTGGGTTTTTGCTGTAAATTTTTTCTGAAAAAATTCCATTTGTATGCCAGAAAATATAATATTGATACATTTGTTTGGGTGAAACATTTTTGTCACACCTACATCAGCTTTATTGTGGATCTCTCTTAAAGGAGCTGAGTCTCTAATAGATAGAAATTGCCTGTCAGTATCGGTATTCATTTAAATAGAGTTAATTGCTAAGAGCTATGACCACAATTCATGTAAACTAATCTCATAACCTAGAAACTAATGAGTTTAGTTAAAAATTTACATTTATCATTTTTAAGTGTTATTAGATTTTCAAGTAATTTTTAATTATTTGGATAAACTTTTATGTTCCTCTTTGGTCTCACCTCATATGGTGATATAATTTAAATAGATGTAACTTCCACCTTGTTTTCATAAACAAGATTTCCTATAATTCATTGGAAACATGCAACAATGTTAAGAACATATACTTGCACTCATTAAAGCGAGCCACTTGGCCTGATAATATAGTATTTGAGCTTACTGTTCGCCATTAATTGTATAAACTTAACCTCAGATTTTACAGATTTTGTAATTGCATATTTAAAATCTGGTGACTGATTACAAAAAAATCTGAACAAATCAATCTTGGTAAGCTCCAATTTTGGTAGTGGGGATAGTAAATTTACATTTAACTAACAAATGTTTGCTTGTACAATTAAAAGAAAACTGAGAATAATATCATATCTATTCAGCAGTCAGGTAATACATGAACATTTTTCTGACCTGCTCCAGTTGTCTCTTGTCCCTAATACTAGCTCAAATTTTCTTCATTTGTGTAGTCAAATTAACTGAAGTCCTTAGAGACATTAGACTGCGACCTAAGGTTATTCACAACTGTTTAAGTGGTGGAAAGTTTTTAATTACTCATGTCAACAAACTCTTTTAGAAAAGTATTGTGAATGGCTGGGTTAATGATAGCCTTTTTTACAAATATCACAGAGAGATATGCTAACTTTTTCTTAAATTTGGAACAAGTAGTATTACTTGATATGATCATAATGTAGAATTTACTTGTAGAAATACCACCATTGACCAGCTTCACCGTGGATTCTACCACCTACTCTTCCATAAGGGAGTGACCATGTAGCTCTTCAGCAGCAAGAAACCTGTTTTCTTCTGGCTCCTTATTTCAAATCTTATCCTCTCATATCATAGCTTTGAGCTGAATTCCTCTCTCTAGTGTAACCTCACTCAGTTGAATGGAATCTTAGTCTTGAAAGTTGCATGGTGACTGCTCAGTAGTGCTGGTGTCATGAAAACAAAATGCATTAGGAAGCAGCACCAAACCAAAGTAACCATGTCAAAGCAGGCACTGGAGTATGATACAGTCCTTGGACATATTGAATCCTGTCAAACTATCTAACCTGTGCTAGCATGAAAGTTGAACATTAAGTGATGATGATGAGGTACAGTTGCAAAGCAGAAGTCCTTTTAGAAGTCTGATTTATGTATGATTTTCTATGTGAAGATCTGAAAATCTTTCCTAGCTGTTTCCAAAGTAAGAGCTTGAAATGAAACTAAAGTCAGAGCTAGGGTTTTGTTTTCTTGAAATCTGGTTTGTACATGCAGAAAATATTACTATTATGAATGAATCCTGCATATATTTATCTCTGTATATTTCATTCTTGATGCTTTTGAGCTTTCAGTCTGAGGTGAGTTTCTGAAAAGATCTTACATATTCATCCACAAACTCCACGGCCAATTGTTTTCAAGTATGACATTATTAGCCAGCTAAAGGAAGGTCATTTTTAAAGTGATTACATCATCATAGGTAGTACATGCAGAAATAATTTCAGAATGTTTGAAGGAAGCAGGATATACTAAGAATCTCAAATTAAAGTTGGTAGTTCCTTCTGATATAACTTTATATTCTGTAAAGACAAACAGCCAAACATTTAAAGGTGTCTGAAGCTACAATGGATGCCAGCATCACATTCAATTTTCCAGTTAGTGTTTCATAATGTCGATGGCAATTTTAGTGGATTAAATTGAAGTGTGAATATTCAAGATTAAAGAAAATTTAAAGTTAATTTAATAAGTTTCACTGGCATCTACTGGCAGACTATAGAGGTAATAATTTGCAAGTGTATTTTTAGCAGCAATAGCCAGTTGTGATTGCAGCATCTTTTGCAATTCAACCATTAATGTTATGATAAAACAATATTATATACAGTTATTACAAGTAGATTGAAGATTATTTAAGTAGGAAATCTCTGATTTATTTCTGGTTTTTATTAGCAGTTGTTTCTATTTATATCATAGTAACTAATTTTTTTACTTGCTACAATAAGTTTAGGAAATTTGACTACTGACTCTGATTGTTGACATTGTTTCTTTATCCATATGATGTGTATTAGAGGGTTGATGTTTTATAAAAAGTGAAACGTGACTATATATGAGGAATTCCAAAGATTAGTGAGGAGTGAGTTTAGCTTAAGTTGTCTGATGTTCAGTGCAATTTTAGGAGACAGATTCAGCTTAAGTTATTTAAATAGCATGCTGAATGTTAGACACTCAGTGCAGGAAATACGGAGAATTGTATTGCTGCAGATTGGAAATATAAATGAATGTTGCTAGAGTTAATGTACTTGAAGTAACTTTATGCTTTTACTTCAACTAATGAAGTAATGAGATCTCACCTGAGGAGTTGGACCTCAGGGCGGAATTAAAAAGCTCAAGAGGTATGGAATAATTTTATATTGAAGATCCATTAAAAAATTTAAATGGTGGTATAGTGATATTATACTGACTGTTCTGCTATTGAATTTGAGTAGCTACCATAATTTTGGCATCATTTTTGCCTATAGTTGCAATGGCATATTAACTGCATTGCTCTCTCTCTCTCTCTCTCTCTCTCTATATATATATATATATATATACATAAGTCAGTAAATGGTGGGGTTGTGTTAGCCGCATGTGGAGAAATAATAGGAAAATAATAAGGCAGAATGCTAAACTGAAAGCATATTTTAATATAGATGTGTATAAGGAGGATTAAAAAGGATTTTAAAAGGAAATTTTCAAGAAGAGGGAGAATGAAAATGTTTTTTGCAAAAAAATAAAAAATAATATATAAAAAAATAAATATACCAATGCATTATATTGTCTTTGAGCTTTTAAAGCATATTGCCAGAAGTCTTGACATCTCTGTGAGGCCCAGAAATCGAAGATCATATTTCACCACTTTGTCTCACATATTCCTGGGTCTCCTTCTTCCACAAGTTCCCTCTACAATTAGAGATCTGTACTCCTTTATGCACTTGTCTTCATCCATATGCATCACATGACCATACCAGCACAGACTCCTTCCTTACAGACTACATTTGATGCTTCTTATACACAATTTTTCTCTTAAAATACTTACACTCCATTGTACATTGTTTAGTCAATAATATTTAGGATAGATACATATTGTTTAGTAATCCTATTGAGAAAATACAAAGATAGTTGTTAATATGCATTTTTTAAAATATTATGTATGATCATACATATGACAAAACTTTGTGGCACAACTGTAAATATCTAAAATGAAATAAACAATACAGTTTAGAATATTATGCTAAAGGGAAAATAGTTATATCACATAAAGAGGCATTTACGTTTTAAAAGCTAATCACTTCCATGCTTTTACAAAAATTCCAAGTTGTTCATTTTATTACTATCTAAATTAACTGACAGGCTAGGTTTAGCTTTGGCTTGCTTGATTTGGGATTCTAACTCTTAACAATTGTGCCACTATGTTACACTGATTATCAGTTTATTTGTTGCCATAGAAATAAGAGGTAAACTAAAGCCAATAAAATTCCTTAAAAGGTTTTACAGTATTGATCAATACACATTTTTTAAAGTTTATTTTCTCTTCTTTAATTAGACTGTTTGGAAGCATCGAAAAACTTCTATGAAAGAGTAAATCTTCAAATCATGTGATAGTTGTATTTAACTTCACTGAATGATATTATTCTATCTTGTTTTATTTTTATTTTTTTTCACTTTTATCTTTGAGTAATACATCATGTAATCTTACTTTATTATTTGTTTTCTGTCCAGTAGTCTATGTTCAATGACCTGTGCATTATTTCCATTTACAATTCCTACAAAATTGACAATGCTAAAGTAATTCACTACAAAGAGTTATTCGTTTCTTTTAGCATTAGGGTACAATTGACGTAACTTGAAAGGATAAATCTTTAGATTAAGTTATTGAATCAAGCAAGTATAGAATTGGGAAACGATTTTGATCAGTCTATATTGGTGCCAGCTATCTTTGTGCGGGCCATTAATAAGCTCTGTTAGTTTCCTGCAAAACCAGAATCTTTAATTCAAATAAGATGTTAAAATGGCTGTTGGAAATAGGAAAAGAACATAACAGTGCCAAATATATGCTTTAAATATGTCAATGTAAATCTGTCTGAATTTAATGTTCATTTTTAATGGATATAGTGAAATACTGAATTGATGGCTACAGCTCACTTTATAGATCTTGATTTATCTATAAAAATTTTGGGTTGCATATAACCCTTTGTAGAAAAATAATGGCTTCAGTTAAATGAAAAAGTACATAACATTTTAGATATTACTTGTGATATTCTGAATGCTGAAAACACCAGGAAAACACTGTTTATGATATAATTTGAAATGACCTTTCTATGAATGGCACAATTATCAGTTTCTACTGAAATATATCTAATATAAAGTCAGATTATAAAAGGGAAAATTGATATGTCGATTAAAGTTTTAGTGTTAAAACATCTATCTTGTGTGTTTTTGTATCTCATTCATTTTCTCATCTCATTTCAGTGTTTTAATTGTGCCTTGTTTTCGTTTTTATCATCTCATATTAAATATATTGAAACTTATTTAACATTCTGACTTGAAAAATTTCTTTGATATCTTGAGAAAAAAACACATGTGTCTAATCCATTTATTCATCATTTATTTTATCAACTCTGTACTTTCCTAATAAATGTCAGAACCTGTCATTTGCATACTGCTGCATTCATATACCACCTATTTTCTGTATAAATTTAATAGAACTTGGCAAGATTATTGTTTATATATATGCCAAATTTTTTTTATAATTCTGTAATGCAATGTAAACACATGCCTTATATTGCATTCCTCAAAATCTTGTATTATGGAATTCTGCAATGTGAAACATATTTTCCCTTTTATGTTAAATGGAAATCAATGAACAAGAAACTCTGTTTTGTATTACAGAATTACAGCAAGATTTACAACACTTCCATAATGCAGAGGATGCCTTTCCTCAGTTTGTGTCTAAACTGTGCAACACAAGAAAGTTTTGATCTTTTTTTATTAAATTTTATTAGAGTTTGTTGTCTATGCAGGTCTCATTTTATATAAGAAACTTAGAGATTTCATGGTAGAAAAAATGAATTCATCAGGTGATCTCTTCAGACTCTGCTTTTTCTCATTAATTTCCAAGACAGAATTTGAAGTCTTATTTGTTTTCTTTTTGAATCATGAAAATTATTGTCCAAGAAAACATTTATTTTCCAATCATTCATTTAGCATATTCTTTTAAGGTTTAAAAATGTATTTCTCTTCAGTTCTTTGTTTATTTGCAAGTATTTTAATTCCTGTGCAACACTGTATTTTTGTTGCATCTAAAATCCTCGTTGTGTAAGGCAAATATTTTCCTAAAATTCTTCATCTATTATGCTTCTGTTTTTGTTATGTATGTCTATTATGGTTACAGTTGATAGATTTATTGCCATTCTGACTGGCCTTAATCATTCCTCATCCATTTCATCAAATAAAAATATCAAACAAAGGTTATAGCTTTATACTGATATATATTTTCCAGTATAGTGTAGTGAGCTGGCAGAATGATTAGCACATCGGTCATAATGCTTAGTGGCATTTTGTCCGCCTTTACATTCTGAGTTCAAATTTCACCAAGGTTGACTTTTTCTTTTATCCTTTTGGAATTGATAAAATAAGTACCACTTAAGCACTGGGATCAATATGATGGACTTAGCTCTCCCAGAAATTGCTGGCTTTGTACCAAAATTTGAAACCAGTATATATTTTCTAATATACATTATTTTTATTTTCTATTTGAATTTCATTGTTTCCTCTCCTGTTGATCATCTTCTCACAATTTGTAATTATGTATTTATAATTCCTAAATTTCGATGTTGTTATTAAGCTATGTGTATATGTTTTATTAGTTTTGCTATAGTGGATTGTAATTTTGAGCATTATTTTAAGACTGACAAGTTTTTCTTCAAATCATGCGTAAATTTTGTTTGAATTTATTCGTGTTTCATATTTTTGAAGATTTTAGATTTAATCTGTGTGTGTGTGTTTGTGCTTGTTCTCCTCTACCACTTGTTTATGTACCTTGTAACTTAGTGGTTTGGCAAAAAGAAACCGATAGAATAACTACAAAACTTTGAAGAAAAAATATGTACTGGATCAATTTGTTTGATTAGACCTCTCAAGATGGTGTCCCAGCATGGCCATTGTCCAATGACTGAACAAAAAAAAGTGAAAGATTTGGCATATATAACTTACAGATCTTAGTCATTGGGCAAATAAAATTATAAGCTTAACGATAAATAATAAATTGTATTAGCTTCCATACAGCAAATTAATTAATTTTATACATGGTACTGAATTTAGACTTCAGTAATTAATTTTTAATATAACATCTTTTATAAATTTTATTTCATGTTTAACTTATTTTCAAATTTTATTAATCATAATCATCATCATATTTATTAATACAGATTCTAAAATGGCAGTGATGATCATTGATGAAGTAAGAGAAGATTTAAACATTAAATTAAAATTATGTAAGGGTTCTACTTTAAATTAATCATTGAAAAAAGAAATTAAAATTAATCTACAGCTCTCTATATTCATGTTTAGCTGTCATTAGAGTGTGCTTCTGTTCATAAGATACACAAGAAAATGTCAACTAGTTGCCAAAATATATTCTAAATCTACATAGGGTTCATAAATATTATTGGTTAAAATGCCATTATTTCAACATTTATGACTTTCATGCCATCCACAGATATATTATTTCAGATTAACATATGGATATATAACTCTTGATTTGATCAAACTGGAGTGTGCATCTGATGTGAATTGCTTGCTTTTGTGTTTATAGTTTATGCTAGCATACATCCTGTTTAGACATGTGTTTGTGAATGTATGCATCCATGTGTATCTATCTGTGTGTGTGTACTCATACATACATATATACATTCACATATATCTGTGTGTGTGTGCGTGTGTATTTGCATGTGTATCTATAAATATATTGCAAATATCTACATATGTATTTACACACACACACACACACACACACACACACACACACACACACACATACACACACTCCTATTTGTGTATGCCACAAGCTCATGTGGTCAGTTTTCCAGTTTCTGTGGCTTATATACTTCTCTCTGGAGGCGACACTGGGTCTGTTGCAAGGCTACTCATTTTTGACAACTGAGTCAAGTGGGAGAATGTGAACTGAAGTGATTTACACAAGAACACTGCACTTTGCCCAGTCCGGAAATCACAATCTCATGATCATGAGTGCAACACCATAACCACTAAGCCATACACCCCACCAAACAAATATTTGTATGTATGTATTTTTCTATATGTGTGTATGTATATAGTTATATCAATGTATATGTATATATATATACATACAGACATATACATATATATATATATATATATATATATATATATATATATATATATATATATATATATATATATATATATATACATACATACATACATATACATATATGAGTATATATACATATATATATCCACACATATATAGATATATGTGTGCATGTATAGACATCTCCATGCATGTGTCTATTTATATATTTTTTAAGTGTGTGCTAATATGTGTGTGTGAGTCTGGGCATATATATATATATATTTATTTATTTGTGCAGACAAGTACACATTTAAAATATTAGCACTCTTAGGTTAGCTTAAAAATAATGCAAAACTGCAATAATAATGCTAAAAGTTTTATTTTATACGTAGATCAATCAATATACTTGTATATAAATTGAAGCTGACATAATATCACAAGATGTTAGCCAAATATGAAAAATGTGTATTGTAAAACATTATCTAGTCTACTTTCATAATGTTATGCTTTGAACGTAATATGTGCTGAAAAATAAACTCATACCATCTGACCAATATCTTGAACAATGCAAATTCTTTTCGTTTTGTAAACACACACACATTCACACATAAACATACAACTATACTTATGTTCATACACACACACTTTGTGAAACTGTAAGAATATACGTCTCTGCATATTTTTCACATCATTTTTATTCAACAAAGTATTGCATTTTTTTTATATGCGTACATTCTATTTAGACATATGTGTTTATGGATGCATATATATATGCATATGTGTGCACATGTTTATGTGTGAATGATTGTAAATTATATGTATACATATAATTCATATGTGTGTGTGTGTGTTTCGTCAAAAAGGGTAGTGAATATTGACTGGATAGTTGTGTTCTGTAGAGCATGTATATAAGCATCTGGTTTGTTAACTCCACCTTGGAAATTGCCTCGAATCAGATTTTTCTCTTGTGTGCCTCTCTTTGAGGTTATAGTTTTATGTGAATGAGAGTTTTAACTACTTGGTCAACCATGACTAAAAGTAAAGGTTCAAAGCATAGAAAATAGATTTGCTTTTTGTTTTATAGATTTCACTTTCTTTATATTGAATGTCTTCATTTTGTTATAAACCTTTCCAAAAGTCTGTAGAAGTTAGTTAGTTTCATACTGCTCAGTAAGAAAGAATTAAGGAAGAGGAAATAAAGAAAGAAATAATAGAGAAAATAATCAATGTAACTGAAAGCATTATTTATTCCCTTAATAAAATGTCGAGGCATTGCCAAAACAGACAACTAAAGAAAATTAGTTTAATCAGAAAAAGAAAAGTTACAAAATTATCAAATATAAATTCTTTGAAAGGTGCCAAAAATTACAAATATGGAAAATGCAACACTGCTACTTGGATTTTATTAAAAACAAAAAGATGAATAAAAATGAATTCAAGCAAAATTACTCATTACTCAAAAATCCTTTTTTTTTTTTTTTTTTGCTGTGTTTAAATTTTATTTCACATTAAAGAGATTTTGTTGACAACAAATAGAAAAATGCTTGTTGGAAATTGAGAAAAATATCAGATGTAATGGTTATATGTTCTTTTAGACTTAATTTACATTTATTGTCAAGTTTGAATTCAATATGCATGATGTAAAAAATATGACTTGAATTATTAGTGTTAGGTTAGGTAATTTGGCAGATATTGGAATAATGCGGTATTTAGTTTCATCTTCCTCAAATTTTGAGTGGAAATCCTACAAGACTTGACCTTGCATTCTTCTATGGCTAGTAAAACAATTATCAGTAGTGATGGTACTTACTCAGTATGAATTTGAGTTTTTTGTTCACTACATTGTTTACTTCTCACTTAGCTAAATGTTTTTCATGCAGATGATCCTTCATAATTTACAGTCAGTGATTCTATTAAATTGTTACACTTGTCGATGTGCATTTACTCAAAACCTTTATATCCTACTGTTCTAAAATCTGGCAAGTACTCTTAAGACTATGCTTTGCTGAGGGGTTTTTATTATAAGATTGAAACTTGTTTGGAATTGTCATTTATTTCTTTATGTTCCTTTTCAAATTTTAATTGATTCAGATTTTAGAACAAAATTAGTCATTAAGCTTTTGATTATTTTTCCCTGCTACAGATGTAATTATGATTCATAATTTTGCTTCATGTCATTATGAACAATAGCCTCCATTTGGCTTTTTCTCACACCAAAGGTGTTCTTGGCTGATTCTCCCTCCCCTCATCAAGTCATTCAGTTAACTCTACTCCTACTCTAAAAATAGTAGCAAAATACTACACACACACAAACCTATGTATATATACGTGTGTGTGTGTGTATATAAATCTATGTGTGTATACTTATATATATATATATGTATATATGTGTGTTTCTATATATATGTGTGTTTCTATATATAAACCTATGTGTATGTATATGTATGTATATATAAGCCTATGACATTCAATACTTCATTTCATTTTACTATTTATATTATATATTCCATATTCTATATCCCACATTAATTTTATAAGAATATAAATAAAACATAAAAAACAGACAGAGTTGGAACTTTTATATATATATATATATATATATATATATATATATATATATCAAATTCCATGCAGCATGGAATTTTGTCAGTGAACAGGTCGCAGTCTCAAAGCAACGAAAATATTTTCGCAAATTAAATTTAAATGTTGAAGTGAATCTAACAGTTTTAGTGTGTTTCTTAAATGCCTTATAAACACCTTCTATGCTACAATTGGTTTATTTTACTAGCTGTTAGCACAGAATGATATATGTATCAAGGTAAATTATAATGTTACAACGAATTTCCAATTGAGCTGATTGTTTTCAGAAAAATTTTTTATTGAGCTGCAATATTAGTGAAGTTATAAATAATAATGCAGCTGTAAAAGAGTAAAACTTTTGCAAGATTATTCATGTTTGATACTCACAGACACCATATCTGATACTCTTATTAACTGTTTATAATTTATTTATATTACATGTCTATCTCAGAGCAGGCACCTATCACTTTTGGCTATAGTCCCAAAACAATGTTTTTCAGATTTAATTATTCTTCAGCCTGTAAATACTCAATCCATTTCACAAACTCATATTTGCAAATTGAATGAATCCATTTTAACTTCTTTCTTTCTTGTATCTGCAGCTCACTTTTATCTGTATAGTTCATTGTATCATTACATGTTGGACACATTTCTTATAACATATTTCATATACAGAGAAATGCTAAAGGGCTTTCAAGATTAAAAAACCCAATCAGCAGGATTTTAAAGTGCTAATTTTAATACTATATGAAATTATTCCTTTAAAGTCCAACATATTTAACTGAAGTCTAAATTGGATCTAGTTCTTTATAACTATTATACAGATAAGCTATTTTCAAGATGGAATATGCTAAGGTGTGGTTAATAAGTGGGTGGCCAGCCATTATTACAAAATTCATAATTCAATTAACAAATCATTATTTCTATCATTTTCGTGGATTAGACAGCTGAGGCAGGGCACCCAGCCATAAAAACCATGACAAAGAAGACACTAGAGTACTTGTTAAATCATCCAATCCATGCCAGTATGGTAGACGGATATTAAATGATGATGGTGATAATGGTTTTGGGTGTGAATTTTAAAACCTCCTTTGAGAGGTTTAGCATCTTGAAATAATCTCCCAAGTATTTTCCTTCGATATGGATCTTCTGGCACATTCTTATCTAGATATTATCATCCATATATATTGCATGTCATGGTTGTCTCTTATGCACTACATGTGATTCCTCTCAGGCCCAATTTTTCTCTCAAGTTCATTTCTGCCGCATCTCTTGCTCATGCACATTAAAATCACACATCCAGTGGTAGTGCTTGCTTCATTTCTTTCCAAACTTTATTCATCCTCTGCATTCGCTGCCTAGTTTCACTACCATGTATTGTAATTCATATACAAACATCATACTATCTAGCCTTTACATGAAGAGAGAATCTATTTTGACAGAGGTAATAGCTCCCTGAACTTATTCCACCCTGTTCTTAGTCTGGATTCTATTCATTCAGAGCATCTTCCTTTTGATAAGATCATTTAGCTTACAGTTGCTGTTAACTGCTACTTCTCTGGAGTTTTCCAAGCAGCAGTAAGATTTGACTTTTGTCAGATGGTAACCTGAATGTGTTGTATTTCTGAGATAAGATAATCAAATACATTTATTTTTATGTTCTGGAGTCCTTTTTATATAATGTAGTTGAGCAGATTTAACTGATATTATTTCTATTATCCCAGTACTTTTTCTAATACTGGCTTTGTTAAATGCTGTTTTGTGCCCTATTACAAGAATTTCTAATTAGTGATTTTATTAGTTGAGGTACTAGTATGAGTACTATTTTTGAATGTTAAGTCACATGAAAACCTTTTTTGTTGCTAACCACTTGAGTATGATATAAGATTGGTAGAACTTTTTTCTTTCAAGTAGATCATGGAAACTAATTTGCTTTTGTGAAAATTGTAAAATACAACCGACAACTGAGCTTGGAAGTAATTTGGCTTTTTAATCCATCATTTCCCACAGATAAATTTGCCTGTGTTACTAACAAATGATTAATTAAAAAAGCAAAAATGAAAAATACTTTGTTTCAAGCCCATTATTGTATTACTTAAGGTGTTTATAGTAAGGGTCTGTGCTTTTAAATTTATATAATATTAGATCATATAAATTTAATACAGTAATTAGAATTTTACAAAGCATTTAATGACTATTGTTAATTTTAGATTTTTCAAGAGATGTTTGGCTTAAAATGAGAACGTTCATTTTATTGTCATTTATGAGCAACAGACACATGAAAAAGTTCACTTAAATGTATCTATCAGTCAAGACAGTAAAAAATGTTGTGTATTTTCTGTCCCTCACAAACAATTATATTCTCAATAATTACAATAAGTTTCTCATTAAAAGCATAATTGAGAAGTCTTTGTACAAATTATTTTGCATTAGTATCTAATTGAGCAGCAAGTTTCCATCAAATGTAATGCAGAGTTTGTTCAGTGTAATTTTTATTCATTTGCAAAACGCGTATGAGCCACATCATTCATATGGTGTTCAATTTAAAAGGCAAATTTTGATGCTAAAATTATGCCTAAAATTATTGGCCAATTATTTATAATTCTTTCTATCAAATTGATTGAAAAGGTTTTACTGCATTATCTAAACGATCAATTTGGATGTAATCATCTATATTCTTCAAGTACAGTTGTAAGTTTTCAAACATAGGTCGAGCAATGATATTTGCCCAAATTCCTATCTCTTTCTATATTTCCTGGTATTGGGGTTATTTGTTGTATTCCATGCTGTTATGAAATGATTTTTTGTTTTTTTTGTTGTAAATTGTAGACTGAAATATTTTTCTTTATAGTTTGCTCTCGTCCTCATTGCCATCAATGTTGACATCAAAATGATAACCTGTTCAGCATCTACAGTAGATTCTTTGATTAATTAAAACATCAGGGAAAAATATTTTTAATTTGCATTTGTTGGTCAATGAACTAATTTATTTGACATTGAGTCCTTAACTTGAGTCCGTTTCAGACAATCAAAATTCCAAGTTATTATACTTTTGAGCATATGATAATTTTACTGTAGAATTTGTGTTTCTACTTCCTTAAAAATGTGTTTATTGTGTTTTGTATAAGCCATCTTTGCAATAGGGTGAATTGGCTTACATATTATGAAATGAGGATACTTGACTGATATTTTAAGGTACTTAATATAGTTCACAGTCAGCAAAGAGTTGACTGTTTTTGCTTCATGTCTGTTAGTTGTACATTAAGTTTCTCTTCACTTTGAAACAGGTCAGTCTATTAGCTATAAAATTATCAGATAGGAGGAGAGCACTAAAGTATGCATCAGTTAGTTTGCATCACTGAGTTCAGCTTTCTTAGATTGGCAATGTGCAGCCTCCTTTTATTTACTTTAGATACCATGCATAAAATCAATCATTTGAGGTACTCATTACTATTCAAGGGCTTGCAGGATTTACTACGTGCAAGATGGTAAAATATATTTAAGCTTTGATGCTTTGTGATGAATTGAAATGTTTCTAATGATATTTAAGCATAAATATATATATGATTTTGGTGTGAAACAGTTTAATAATCATTTGATGTGAGTAACAAAAGTTAACAACATGAAATTTGAAAACCATTCAGCTTGAATTTAATTGTTCTTTCTTAAAGGAATACCACTGGATGCACATTTGTATATTAAGCATATTGATTTGGTTTGAATATATAATTGTTTATACATGTATGCATGCAAATATGCAACAAAGGAAATAAATTTGAAACGGTGGAATTTGAAATGAAAAATTATAAAGCTGGAAAAAAGGATGTTATTCTGAGGTGAAAACAGAGACGCAGGAGTAATAATCTTTGAAGTTATTCTCTTAAATTGTCATCAATGGACTTGTTAGTGTTCAAAGTACCTAAGCATGAATTGAATAAATTTCTGATAGATATATGTATTCAGTGATATATTTATACTCATATATCCAATAAAAATGGACTTATATATATATATATATATATATATATATATATATATATATATATATATATATATATATATATATATATATATATATATATATATATATATATATATATATATATATATATATATATATATATATATATATATATATACATATGTATGTATGTATGTATCCACATACAGAGATGCACATACATATATCAACAGTATTAGAATCTTTAGAGGTTTTTTATTTTATAGTTATATTTATATTGAGTTACACACTTCCATTTATTCTATCCTTTATAAAAATATACTCAAATTCGTACACTATTTTCTTTGCTTTGGTTTTGTTAACAGTTGAAAAACAAAGATGTTTTGAATTTCCATTGTGGAATATCATTGAAGAAATTGATAAGTTGTATTTCCGGTTTCAGATTAATTTTAAAATTGATTATTTCCGGCCATGTTACACTATTTTATCTGTAATAATATAAAACAATCCATTGAGGGGAAGTAAGTTATTCAGGATGACTAAAATCTCTAAACTTACAAAGGAAATAATCTTTAAAGTCAGTCTCACTGACTAGTTAGGTGATCACCTGAAGCAAATTAATATTGTGTATCGAATATGAGTTTAGGTTTGTGAATATGCATGCATCAGTATATGTTAAGGGAGTAGTTAGTATTTGATGGACATTTTTAAATGAAAATTGATTTATAGTAAAAAGAATTTCAATTAACTAATGTGCATAGGTGTGGGGAATATTTGTTGAGCACTTTTTGATATTATACCTTAGATTAAATCTGTCATGATGTGCTGCATTCAGTACCACACATATAACACACAACACACACGTGTGTGTGTATACATATATATATATATATATATATATATATATATATATATATATATTTTATATATAGTAGTATGAGTTAATTTGAAGACAAGTGTATACAAGAGATTAAGTGTTACTTCTGTTCCCTTTATCACTTCCAATGGAAATTGGGTATGAAACGAAAGACAATTTATGACTTAGATTTAAACAGGAAAATTGTAAATTAGCCTAATGCAGTTAATGATAGTATAAATATTACTACAGAAATATACATCACTTAATTTAAGAACATTTAAAGTATATTAATTTTTTTAACAAAATAGGATGTGTTTATCAAAAATCAAGGATAAAATTATATGATGCTAATACTTTATTGGATACTACCTAAACTTTCTCAAAATAGAATTGCATCCATGAGATATTCATTGTTCGTTTTATTATCACATTATTTGAAATTTCTTCTCATTTTCTCACTATACAATTTACTCAATATCCTGGATTTCTTTGCTTAAATAATTACATTGACATTTTTGCATACATTTGTATTGTACAAGCTACTGCAGCATCGGCGACACTGTAACTGGTTGTAGCAACCCTTCTCCTCGAAATTTGTTTACTGTCAAATTTTAATATATGATTTTCCAATGTCATTTTCTTATGCTGGTGGAAATTATATATGAAATCAGTGCTCAAAGTTTTAATTTGGCTCACTGGAATTTGTATGGTGTACAATTGTTGGTGGAATGGGAGTTGTTTCCAGGATAACTTCTTGGTTGGAGAATGCTATACATAACGCTCATGGGCATTGAAGGAACTGGTGATTTTTTTTTTCGTGTCTGTGTGTGTGTTCCTGTAGTGTTACCTCTCTTTTGCTATTGATATGCAATTACATAGACTGGATATTTAGTGCAAAATAGCTATGTACAGCTTGGCAAACTGTACAAAGCTATTCTGCACTAAATGCAACTTTAGGGAAAGATACTATTTCTTTACTTTTAATACATTTTACCAACTTCTACAGTTTGTTTATATCGATAATACCAAGCTTCTGGGCTCTCATCATATTGTATCCTGTTGTATTGCACTTGAAACTAAGTTTCTTTAGATTCTTATTAATTTGTCAAAAATATTCTCTCTATTTTCTTATCTACATAAGACAATGTATAATCTGCTACTGAAAGGTTAATGAGATAGATGCCTTTAATATCATAGGATTTATTAGATGCATTGAAGAAGGAATGTAGAGATTTATTACTGATACTGCTATCAACATCAGTAGTAGGTGACAAGTTAGGTTAGGAAATGTCACCACCATCAGCAATACTTGGGGAGGTAAAATATAAATGTATTAAAAATAAAAAAAATATTATGCCACAGATATAAAACAGCTAAATAGAGATTAAATATTTCCTTCATGACAAAACACAAACATATTCTGTACCAAAAATCAGTTTCATCTTTCCTTTTGTGGGTAATCAGCAACTGTAAACTTGTGTATAAAAAAAGGATGTCGTCCACATTCTGAAATTCTTTATCTGAAGACTTGACTTGAAGAGGTTTCCATTTCTCGAATGCACAAATACACAGACACAGACACACACACACACACACACACACACACACACACACACACACACACACACACACACACACGTGTGTATATACATATGTGCATACATATATAGTATTCTTGTCACGGAAGATGTCAGTGCATGAATCATATTTCCCATCATTCTAGATATAAAATTTAGGAAATTCAAAAGATATGTCTGACATGAATGAGATCTAGCTTTAACATAGCACAAGAAGATTTAGTCAATGTGTGTGTGTGTGTGTGAGTTATATAACTTTCTTATTTTAGAACCTGAGTAAATCAGTATTGCTTAATGTCCTAGAATTGTGTCAAAAGAATTTGAACCAACTGACACCAACAGCTAATTTTCAATTCTACCCAATACAAAGTAAATGCATATACATAGACAGAAACAGAGACAGATATATATATATATATATATATATATATATATACACACTAATTCATAGAAATGTTGAAAAACTGTCAAACATAGACAGAAAGATGTATGTAGTTGTATCAATAGGCAGACAATCATGTGTGTACCAATCTGCCTATCAGTCTGTCTACCCTGCGTAATATCTTTTCTCTGTCACCTTTTATATATCTGTGTAATGTGTGTGTATATAATATATCACATACATGTCTGTGTGTATATATATTGATATATGTATGCACTTTTATAAATACATATACAGACACTTTTATATAGACACACTCATACATATATGCGTATGTATTTATGTATATATCTATATGTAAATGTGTCTGTATATATGTATGTGTATATATATATATATATATATGTATATATATGTATGTATAAATACACACTATATACATTTATAAGTATATATATATGTGTGTGTATATGTATGTATAAATGTGCATATGTATATATACATGTGCATGTACATCCATATATAAGCCAAAAGAATTTTGATGGTAGCCCAATGGAATAAGATGCTACTCATCTGTGAAGTAGTAGACAGACCTGAAAGTAACAAAGTCACATTATTAATATTTTAGCTCTATGAAGACATGATTTTCTAACTCAGATACCCTTAATGGTATGGAATGCACACCAGTTTATGTTAAAATATGGAATTTTTTTAGCCATACTTTGTTGGCATTGTTTAGTTCGTTTCATGTATAGTATGTTGTACTGATTGATAAACCATTTGACATGAAAAAAAATTACTTATTGCTTCTAAATGCAATCCAACTCAATCAGAGGAGCATGCTGCCTTTAATTATTTGCCTAAACTATTTTTTCTAATTATATGACTTCCATGTATTCACTCAGTGTATTTAACCCTTTCAGATTATTTTGTCAAATAAGTGAATGCAATATGTTTTAAATTAATCATGCATTATTTCATAACTTCAAAATTTTGATGCGACTGTTCATTTTTAAAATGACATTCTAGGGTAGGTGTAAGCAGCCAGATCTGACAGGTTTGAACATAGAACAAGTAGAATATTTGGGCTAGGTATGGCTAGTTTGAATGGTAAAGGGTTAATAAATGTCCCTTTATTTGAGTAGTTCAGGACAATTATATCGTATAATTGTGTCTATTTAAAATTTGCATCCATCCATTTTTTCTGCTCACTGTTCATAAGAGGGTCAAGGGGGTAGATTACTCCAGCTCCTCCTCCATAGGGTTTTACAGAAGTAACCATCATTGATGTCCGTAGTACTGGTGATGTAAAATCTCTCAATGCAGAGAAGTAGTCACTCAACCTGATCTCTGAGGTGACAATTATATTCACTAGTTAATGCATAAACAACAATTTACTAGCAAATTTTCAGAAATAACTTTATCAATTATGTTGAGTTCCGCGATGCTTTGAAACATAATTTAAATGCTGTTTTAGTTAAGAATGTACACCTTTATCTGTATGTAATGATTGAAGATATTATTTGCAAGCAAAATGCCATTATGGGGAAAAATACAAATATATGTTAATGGACATTTGTCAGCATACATTTATTTGTCAGTTAAATTTTTTCTTTTTTTTTTCTTTTTTACTAAAATGGAATATATTAATTTACTTAGGATTGCAGAGATTTGTTTTAGATATAAATTAATAATTAACATATCATTATTAAATCCTGGAGGCACTGCAGTTGCATTAAAAAATAATGATGTATACAATGTATTCTTGCAACCAAAAAATGAAACAAAACCATGCTGCCAATTTTGAGAGATGCATAATCACTAAACAAAAATGATCTATATTAATATATATAGTAAGAAAGACTCTTAAGAATTCATGCCAAGAGGGTTAAACTAGTTTTTTTTTATCTTTATTAACTTGTCTATTTATCTTTTTCAATTTAATACAATATAGCATTTGCTTATTAACTAGAAGTTATGCTAATTTTTCTTGTTTTGCCATATATATTGAAATACAGAAGCTGTCGTATACTTCATTTTATATTTCATTAAGTATTCTTTTTACCAACTCTTAATGTTTCCTTTTTTCCAGTATGTTAGGGTCAAAAGTCTTATTTTGTATGCAACTGGGAAATAAATGGTCTACTTCTTTGCTAAATATTCCAACAAAAGGACAAAACTGTAAAAAGTAAATTGTGCATAAAAATTTCCAGTTTTCTTGATTTATAGTCTAAATTCACCCTCTTCATTGTTGTTGCCATTGCTTTTGTTGTAGTCACCATCACCACCACCACCAACAACAACAACAACAACAAACCAATTTTGACTGGGCTTCATTAACAGTGAGCTTTCATTAATCCTTGTCTCCTACTGCAGCTAGCACAAGTTCACATCGGATAAAAGTGTCACATTCTAACAGCCCAGTGTATGTTGCTGCAAATCTTCCTTGCTTTCATTTTGATTGTGTTGGTTCCCATAATAGCACTTAGTGGATTAATTCATCTCTGCTTCTTGAGCAATGTTCATTGAATGTTAGCTTGTCTTTAGTTGTAGTTATCCTGGGAATTTTTCCATGTAGTTGTTAGGTTAAGAAGGTCATTTCTCAACCACGTGGTTTCAGGTTCAGCTCAACTTTATGGTATCTTAGGTAGCACTTTTCTACTATAACTTTGAGCTGACAAAAGCCTTGTGAGTAGATTTGGTGGAGGGAAACTGAAAGTGTGCATGGCTCTGTTTGTGACTCCTTCATTTGACATCACAAGATAGTGGTAAACAAGCATCATCGTATATGAACAGAGGTTTTTTTTCTGTTTGTTGTTTCCAGTATTCTATGGAAAGATCTCTGGCTATGGAGAAATATTGCCCTAAGTGAATACAAGTAATGTGATGAAACAACTTTTTCTGATTTCTTCTCTAGGAGTGGCTGTGTGGTAAATAGCTTGCTTACCAACCACATGGTTCTGGGTTCAGTCCCACTGTGTGACACCTTGGGCAAGTATCTTCAACTATAGCCTCGGGCCGACCAAAGCCTTGTGAGTGGATTTGGTAGACGGAAACTGAAAGAAGTCCATCGTATATGTGTATATATATACATTTGTGTGTCTGTGTTTGTCCCCCCCCCAACATCGCTTGACAACCGATGCTAGTGTGTTTGCATCCTCGTAACTTAGTGGTTCGGCAAAAGAGATCCGATAGAATAAGTACTAGGCTTCCAAAGAATAAGTCCTGGGGTTGATTTGCGCGACAAAAGGCGGTGCTCCAGCATGGCCACAGTCAAATGACTGAAACAAGTAAAAGAGTAAGAGATTAACAATTCAAAATATATAATGAACATCAATTACATTGCATTTTGAGATGCTTCTAAACATAATTTAAGTGCTTTAGAGTTAAGAAGGTAGTTTTTTTTTTTCTCTTTGGTCTGTATAACAACTGAGGATATTATTTGTAAACAAAATGCCTTTATCATGAAAAAGACAAATCTATGCTGACAGTTAATGCAAATAAAAAATTGATTAAATAGTTTTAGTTGTTTACTCAGACTGAATATATTCATTTATTTGAGATATCATAGACTCTCTTTTTAGCAATTAAGCAACCAACATATCATATGATTTTTTTAAACATTCATGTATTTTCCTTCAATATTGAAATATTTTAATTAGTTCATTGCTCTGGTTTTTCTGAGTTTAGGATCTTTAATATGTTGTGTTTCATCAACTTAACTTTAATCAAAATAAGGATAACAATGATAGTGGGTGTAGAATGTTTGGGTATGATGTTTGCATGAGAGAATAGATAAAGAAGATGAATGAAATATTGTGATAAAAAATATATTCCATGTCTTCAGTATATTTATTAGCACTACAAGTATAAACTAATGGGATCCATGAATATTTCTCAGAATTAATGGGAAACCTATTGGATTATTTTTGGAAACTTTATCCCAAAAACCTGAAAGTGTATCCTGTGTTGCGTCTGTATGGAAAGACAGCCACTCATCTGCTACTCATTGAAAAGTGAAAGAAATTGGAATACGAATATTACTTAATGCACTTTATATATATATATACACTTTATATACTTTACGCACAATTTTATAGACTTAATATATTGCACTCATAAAATACATATTCACTCTTATTTCTCCATTTCCCCCATATACAAAAAATATCCCATATATATGATACAAACTTTAGTTAAATATCTGCCACATATATAAGTGAGTATATTTCATTGAATTGCACTTATGTGCATGCATTAAGTGATAGGCGATATAAAAAACTTAATTCAATTTTAAAAAATACACTTTTCACTATTCAGTCATCACCACCACCTCCATCATCTCAATTCCCATCTCTCCTCATTATCTGTCTGTCTGTCTCTCTCTCTCTGCCTTTAACCTCAGCATCAGAACATCACCCCTCTGCTAAAATTATTACATTCCCCCTACCACACATCATGGATGCTTCTAGCTCTTTCTTCTTTCTCCCTCTTTCTGTTGCACTCTTTGCCTTATTCTCTTTTGCTCTCTTCTTTTTGTTTCTCCTCTCTCTCCCTTTAACTAATCGTGTGAAAGTGTTACAATTACATTCCTTCTACCTCATGTCATGGATGCTTTCCTCTCTCACTTTTTCTCCCTCCCTTCTTTCACTCTCTCCCTCTTTCTGTTCTCCTCTTTTTCTCTAATCACATGAAAGCATTACCAACGGGCTAAGTAATGCAGTGACAAACAGAATTATTATGAAATTGTCTACACTCTACTTTTGTCCCATCTCAACTTAGGTTGTTTCTTGTTATTATTAATGGCTGATAATAATGAATAGTCTTGAAATGCTCAGTCTTTGATTTCAATTTTCAGCATGATAAATTCCTGTAGGAAATTAATTTGAATAAGCTACTTGTGCAAAATGGCACAAAATTTAAAAACAAAATTATATGAATTATGAGCAAATGAGAATATTTATATACACTGAGAAAAGAAGATTAATGAATGTTTTCTGCAAAAAAAAAAAAAAAGTCATTACCTTTTCTGTTTATGTCCAAAAATAAATAGTAATCTATTCCATCAAAATCCTTTGTTTAGTCTATTCATTCCATTAGTTCATTTAAAGCATACAAACTTGTTTTTATATTTAAAGTTGGGGTGAGTGCAGTAATATGTCTGTTTATATTTATTTTTATTTGCTGGGTCTGAACAAAGGGGCATTGTCCACAGCCATTTCAAGTCCTTCTAGACTAGTTTCTTTTGCTTGTGAACACTTGAAGAAAAGATATGAAAGGGAAGAAACTTCAGTTGACTGATATCCTAGGAATGAAAAACTGATATCCTAGGAATGAAAAACTGAATGAGAAAAAGATAATGTGAGGAGATGAGGTTGAGAAACACCTGTGAGTTGAGAATGCCTGAGTGAGAACGTCTGAGTGAGAATGCCTAAGTGAAAATGCCTGGGTTGAGAATGCCTAAGTGAGAATGTCTGCGTTGAGAATGCCTGAGTGAAGAAGACATTAACTCTGAGAAGCAAAGGCCATTATAGTTGTTGTAGAAGAAGCAACACATATATTGGTGGGGAGCTGGGGCATGTTCTGAGTGACTTTATGCCAGTCATTTGTCTGGTTTGCTTTTTAGGTGTGACCTAGAATGTCAGTCTGAGCAGCACCATTTTAGTTGTTGGAGTAACATTCCATGTGGGCCTCTCCTGAACTCAAGTTTTCCAAAGTGTTAATATTTGTTGGGAGTTGAATTATCACTGGCCCTGTTGTTGGACGGCAAACCCAACTATTTTAAGAATGGTAATACACAATTACAAACTTTGTTTAATGTTATAGATAAACTCTTGCATTATGCCTTTTCAAAATGCTGTTTATTCAAATTTCTAATATTTGGGTTTATTAACACTTTGAGATTACTTTAGACTATTTTTTATACAACATTTTGTTTAACTTAGTTTTATTTCGTATTTTTATATATTTATAATTCATATTGCTTTCTGCCTTTAAAAAGAATACACATCTTCTCAATTTTCATTATATGAAAGCTTAGTATAGCATAATCCCAGTTACAAAAAGCTGGAAATAGAGCAACTGTCCTTGTCATTACTTGATTTTGCCATAAATCAAAATAATCCACATTTTCTCTTCGTTATTGAACTGTCCTAACACTAAAATATTATACTGATTACGAACAAAATCTATTTAGGTTCAGTAACAGTATCAAAGATTAAGACACAATCTGCTTATATTAACAGCAAAATCTGACAGTTTAAATCTTTGCAAAAGTAAATCATAAAATAATGTTTCCACATGTTTTTAGAAAATGTTAATACACTCATAAACAAAAAGAATTACTAGCAGAAAGCAAGTTGAGTATATTTCTATTAATTACTGTTACTGTCATAAATTGTTATACACTGATTTCATCTCTATAGATTTCCTTTCCCTTCTGGCCACTGAAAACTCACTATCATCAGAACTATCTAAAATCAAATCACAATCAAATGGAAATTGTAGTTGTGGCTGATGCCAGTGCTACCTGACTGGCTCTTATGCTGGTGGCATGCAATAAGCACCATTCATGCGTGTGTCGTTGCCAGTGCCACCTGAGTGGCTCCCCGTGCCGGTGGCACATAAAAAGCACCATCCAAACGTGGTTGATGCCAGTACCGCCTGATTGGCTCCCGTGCCATTGGCACATGAAAAGCACCCACTACACTCTTGGAGTGGTTGGCTTTAGGAAGGGCATCCAGCTATAGAAACATTGCCAGATCAGATTGTAGCCTGTTGGGGCCTCCCAGCTTGCCAGTCCCCAGTCAAACCGTCCAAGCCATGCCAGCATGGAAAATGGACGTTAAACAATGATGATGATGATGATGATGATGGTGTGTGTGTGTGTGTAACAATTACTGCATGAAAAGATCTTTGCCATTCAAAAATGGCATAAAATCAGTAAACTTCACTTAATCATTTATTATTCAGTGTTAAAATTTTCGGATCTATTTTAAAACGGGGGGCACAGTATTTTCTTAACGAAACACTTTGAAACTTGGAACACTGGTAGAACGTGTCATATAAAACATCTTTTTCTCTTAGTCTTCTTTAAAAAAAAAGAAATCCATAAGTTATTCCATGTTAAAGTTGTCGTATTTCTGTAATTTCAACCAATCACTGACGTCCATTCAGCCGATATACATTAAGTGCCGACTACATAAACAAACGATTCTGAAACAATTCTATCGGTGATAAAATTATTATTTCCTTGTCAAAAAATGGCTGAAGCATATTGGCAGTAGCTAATAAACCTTTCTATTATAGGCTAACCCTAACCCTAACCCTAACCCTAGGGTTAGGGTTAGGGTAAAACAGCAAATTTAAAAAGAAAAAAGCAAATAAAACGAAGAAAAAAAAAAGAAAATGAAAAAAGCAAATAAAACGAAGCTATGGAGATGAAATACGCTTTACACCGCTTAATCAGCCAAAGGAGTAAATGTAAACAACTGAATACTTGTCAGTGATTGGTTGAAATTATCGAGATAAGACAATTTTTTACATGAAATAAATTCGAATACAAAAATATTTTTCTGTTCTATAACACAAAATAGATAAGTATACGAAGTTTGAAAGTCTTTCGGTACCAAAAACACTACGTAAAACATTAATGAAAACTGTGGCCCCCGTTTTAAAATAGATCCAAATTTTCATTGTGCTTACTGCAACATGGTGTCCCTGACTTGTTTCCTTTGCAACTAACTATATGTGTCTATATATATATATATATATATATATATATATATATATATATATATATTGCAGTCTTTGTAATCTACTTTAGATGAATAGTTTATAAGAGCGCTGTAATATTTGGTATTTGTCTTAAGAAGGTCTCATACCAGGTGAGTGACCCAGCACTGGTGTTATTACTGCTATATCAAGTGCTTTCAGGATGTTTTGCATCTCATCAGCAGTAGCTATTCACTAACATTGCATGCTGACCATAATTCTCCTCCACCAATATATGGGGAGATAGTGACTAATCACTGGTGTCACTGAAAGCTGGCAAATTCCTTTCAAATTCTTTAAACATCTTTTCTTAGCTTTGAAAATTCTAAATTACTTTAGAATTTATTTTTTATTCCATGTCTATTTAAGATTACTTCTGCTACAATTATCACTAATATTTTGGTCTTCATTATCATTATCCATGGACATTAACTTCTCTCTTTCCTCCTTTGGAAATGTTTAAAGCTTTGTTAATTCTACTTGCTTAATCATTAAATCCATATAATATATTTAGTGTTTGCTACTTGCACAATTTTGTCTAATTGTACATTACTCTATAGAATAATAAAGCTCTATGATTATCTAAATTTTCCAAGTGCATACTCTTAAAAAATTACATATATACATTTTTCAATAACTTGATTGAGGTATTGCTTTTACATAGTAAAACAAAAAAAAGCTGAAGAAAAAGAAAAAAGAAAGACAAACATGAAAATAATTACTTTTCAAATTATGAGGATTAACCTGTCTCATTATCATTTCATGTATTTCCTAGTCTATCTTTTTTCACAGTCTCTAAAACTCAACTGCTTCTTGAGTTTGTCTGAACTAGTCTCATTAATATTGAATAGCGATTATTTATTCATTTCCCCTGTCAATGTTATCCTTGAACTACACTTACAAGCATCATAATGTACTACAATTCTGATGTATCTTAACCTTTAATTGAATTTTGTAAAGACTAGTGTCATGTGTCCTCTTTTTTTATTTTTTATTCCTTCTTGCTCTGCCATAGTTCACAATTCTAATGTGGTATTATTTTTCTCCCACACTTTTCCCCTTCAGCCTTTGTGTTTGTACACACACACACACACATACACACACACACGCTCTCTCTCTCTCTCTCTCTCTTTCTCTCTCTCTCTCTCTCTCTCTCTCTATCAGATATATAGTACTTAAGATGCATACAAGTGGAATACAATTCATTCCCAGGGGTTAGCAACTAGCAAAAATATTTCTCATAGACATAAGATGCTCAAGGCAACTGAAGTCTGCATGAAATATATATAATGGAATTAACCTTCCCAGAAAATCTGCATAATATAAAATATATGTAGAAAATGTAGAAATTTCAGGGTTGGATAAAAGTTGTTTTCAGAAGCCTTTTTTTATTTTTTTTTATTTTTATAAAACATCTGCCTTAATCAAGAATGTTTATCTTCATGACAAACTAGTGGAAAGCTTTACAAGTTCAAATGTCCCAGAAACACATTTGAATTGGTCATAAATTTGTATATCATCATCATCATATAAGTTAATATCTGTTTTCCATATTGGTATGTGTTGGATAATTTGGCAGGATTTGACAAACTGTAGGGCTGTGCTAAGATCTATGGCTAGATGTTGTTCGTAACATGAGCCACCTCACAGTGTGTAGGATACGTTTCTTCATGCCAGCACCAGTGGCATGAGAGAAAAAAAAGAAAAGGGGAAAGTTACTATTACTAAGAAGGGTGGGAGTATTAGGGCAGTGAGTGTGTGACTTTATGCTGAGTATTGATGTGTGTGTACATGCAATGAAAGTAGAATTAAGGTTAGTATTTTACTTATAATCTAATATAATAATGCGCATAGTGTTCTTATATATTTGTCCAGAATCACACAATGTGGAGAAGACAAAATAGTAATTCAGTAAAGGAGAAGTAGTGAGAGTAATAGCCCTGATTGAGAGGGAGTGAGAGAAGGTAATAGCAGTGAGAGAAAGGAAGGGGTGAAAAAATATCAGCATTTCAACTCTGTGTGAATACATGTGTGTATGTGTGTGCATGTACAAGGGAAGTATGTGAATGTTTTTATGTGTGATTATTATGTACCTTATTTATATATAACATACTACAATTAGCCATCATTACTGATGGCACGTGATCAACTAGTTCTAATAATATTAAAATATAAATTTTTCTGGTTAAAAATGTTTACCTTGAAATTCTGTTCTTATTTTCTCTGATTCTTTGCCGGTTGTATCCATTCATTCAGTAAATCAAAGTTGAAGTCCTTAAATGCTTATTGGTTGGTGAACACAATAATATTACTGTACTACTAATCCATGTGAGGAAGCAACCATGCCACTGGTTTAGACAGTCCCTGTTGTGCCACAGATGGGAACTAATCTCTTCGCTATAATCTTGTTTTGCTAGTGAGCATGTAATGCTGTTTAACTGGTTTCATTACAGGCTAAAATCGTCTGAAAGAGCTGCAACTGTTATAAACTATCCATTATGCTTCCACTAGATGATCTACATTTAATTTTAAGTGATCTATTTACAATCCACAATTTTTCAACATGGCATTTATTAATTAATGAAGTTTTGATTCTAAGTGCTAGATATTTACAGTCTTTAAAAACCTTCAGTTCTTTGCATTCATTTAGTACATAGATGAAACCCTTTATATGTTTGTCAGTGCTAGATTTATTTGTTTATGGATGTTACAGTCTGGATGTAAATATGCAAGAAATAATATTTGATAGATTGTGTTCAAGTTTAAATGTTTTTATGAGTTTTTAAAAACATTAGGGAATCAAATTATGATGCATGTTATTTTTGCTGAGAATTTATCGAATGTATTAATATTTTTTTTCTCAGTTATTAAATAATATCTGATATCCAAAGGAGACAAGCAAGAATTTTTAGCTACAAGCAATGTTCTTTCTTTTAAGACATGTTTCAAATTGCTTTCCTTCTACTTAGAGAAATTTTGCTAATATTCAAATTTGCAGAACTTTTCAATAAATGTCCATATAAACAAGCAGGGCAAAATGAAATTGCATCATACATAGAGATATTATATTAGGATTTGTGTTGGCTTTCATTATTTTCATTCTTTGGTTTGATAATTAATTGGATAACTTATGCAATACTTTCCTGTCAAATTTAGCTATTATGCCTTAAAAGTAAATTTTACTGAACAATAGAAATGGTTATTAAATTGGACTTAACTTTAATTAAATTATTGATTCTGTTTTATTTCTTAATAATTCTTACAATTTTTGTGTGTTTGCATATATAGATATTTTTCTTAGTTTGGGGAAAATAACTGAAGCACGAAATGCTGCTGGGCATTTTAAAAATTTACTTTAGGCATCATTGACATTTCTGATGTAGTAAGATATTTCATTTCACTTCTTAGTTTCATTGTTTTGAATTTCCACTTCAAATGAATAATTTTTATTTTAAATAACTTTTAAACACATTTCGCCAAACAACAATATTGAATCCAAGCAAATGCACATTATTTTTCCGTTTTGTTTTTTGTTTTACAATTTACTTTAAACATTTTCTTTAACAAATTTTCAAATGATATATTAAATCTATTTCATTTTATGCAAAGAACAGTTTTTATTAATAACAAAGGAAAAATTTGATTTATTCATTAAAATGTCTGAATTAAACAAATGCAATTTCCAATCTTACCAAAAGTATTAGAAAATGTAGTTCATTACAAAAGCAAAAGTTCATCTTCGACTAATCAAGAATTATTTAAGATAATGATTACTAAAAGTTTCATTCTAGTATTATTATTTTAAGTATATTTTATAATAAAAGAATGTTGTTTTTATAAAGATATATCTAAACTCTCAATGTTAGTTAACAGTTAGATAAAATTTGCTCTCCAAACGAAGACACTTAAAGTGCAAACTAAATTCTTGATTTAAACTAAACTTTATACAATACTATTAAACCAAAAGTGCCTTGTTAAAACATGTATAGAGTTCTGTGATTTGTTTCATTAATTTTTGAAGAAAATTTTATAAGCAACATTAATTCTATTGTCCATCAAAAACATATTCATGAAAGTTATTTAGTGCAATCAGTAAAAATTTTAGTATGTGATCTGTGTTATTAGTACATAGATATATTATTTGATTGTTTGGAAGAGAGCCATGCAAATTTTATTTCGTATTTGCTAGGACTGTAGAAAGATATGCATTAAGTCTGCTTGATCTATGATACATATTTCTTATTTTAAAGTAATCTAGATAAAAACTTCCCTCAAAATTTCATGCTAACTTATATAGTAAACACTAGCTTAATAATGAGAAAGTCATTTTACAGAATTCTTTATTATTTTCAAAATGAATTAAAACAAAAGACTGTGCACATTATTTACATTATGTAAATAATGTACATAATTCTTCATCTCTTATAAAAATAGTGACAGGCTGTGTATTTCAACAAAGATATTATAATGAAAATATTTCAAAGAAAATGTAAAATGAGAAAAGGTAAAATAAACATTGAAGAAACTATAATGGTTAGGACTACAATGCTATCAAATCCTGAAAACAAGTGTTAATAAATTTCAGCATGTGCTGCAGATACAGTGTGTTAAAAATTAGAAAATAATGTGAGGGGATTAAAAAAGAATTCAAGGGTTGTTTATTTAGAATATTAAATATAAAAACATTGTCATAGTTTTCGTAATTATTAACATGATTTCTAGGGTTTGTAGCTGATTTTAGAATTATTTGAGTTTGTTTTGGCAAGTTTCTAATATCACAGAATATACCAAAACTGATACCTATTGAAAAGGAATATTAGTCTTTGAAGAAATGAATATCTTAAATGAAAGCTGCATATGTAATCCATGCCTGTTGAATGTGAGACAATTTTTTTTCTTTTTGCATCAATGAAATTTGTTAGCAGAAACTATAAGTCATTTGGTACATTTTCAAATATCTTTCAATCATTATTTAAGTATTCAAAATCTGGTTTTATGTGGAATTTATTGAGGTAAAAATAATGCCATACATCTCCCAACATAGCTGTCAACTATTCAATGAAATTAGAAGAACTAAAAGTGGTCAATGATATCTACACTTGATAAGTATTATCTTAAACATTTAAATAAAATCCATTTATACAAAACAATAGACATAGAGTATATTTACATCTAAATACATACCCCTGGGCACATATTTATTGGTTTGGTAGCTAGATAAATCTATACAAAAATAAAGTGACGTATATTATGCTTATATGCATCAATACTATTTTTATGGTTAAGGCAGTGAGCTGGTAGAATTGTTAGCATGCCAGGCAAAATGCTTTGCAGCATTTTTCTGTTGTTGCATTCTGAGTTCAGAATCCGTTGAGGTCAGCTTTGCCTTTCATCCTTTCAAGGTTGAAAAAATAAGTACTAATTGAGCACTGGAGTTGATGTAATACACTTACTCCCTCTCCCAAAGTTGCTGGCTTTGTGCCAAAATTTGAAGTTTACAGCAAACCCAGAGAACAGCAGTAAAAGTCTCAGTTTTGATACAGAATTGATAAATCAGGAGAATGAGGAGAAAAGCTAAAGAACAAGCCTTTCTCATTATTGCTATTCATTATAAAATAGATGAAACTTTATTTCGTGAAAATATTTACAAAGTTAAAGAAAATGAATATTTCACTCGACAATAACTCACTTCATATTAAAAGCAAGTGAACTTTTGACAAGTCAATATATAAGAAGTAATCAATTAGTCTGAAAAAAATATTATATAGAAATATTTTAAAGACTTTAGGAATGATCAATGAAAATATCCAAGAATATTTTTTTTAAAATTAAGGTATGTAGGATCATGCCAGTAATTAACTCTTTTGAGACAGAATTTCTGTCATGATACCTTATGTAATCAAGAATCTTCTGATTATACTGTAGAATAGAAGGAAAGATAATGCCTTCTCCCAAAAATTCATGGAAAGAGAATACATAGAAATTATGAAAGCAGGTAATTTTTGCAAAATATTGTAGTAAGATATTTCATTATGAGACAAGTCAAAAATACTCTCTATCTCCATCTATAATAACAATCTCCATCTCGCTATCTATAATAGCTTCAGTTACAAAATAGCATTCATAAAAAACAATTTTGTTAAGGGTTACTTCAAAATCAAAATTAGTCAAGATAGATGTAGATGATATGAAAAGAAAAAAAATCATTGGTACAAATTAATAATAGATGTGAATTATGCAGAAAATGAGGTTGGGGAATGGTGCTTTTGAGTTCTTTGATAAATCATTGAGCAAGTAAATCCTGTTGGGTAAGCTGGCAGACAGAAGTGAAGACAAATTTATTGAAAGATTTTTTGAAATCAGAAATGAGGGAGAGAAAGTATTTTATTTCAAAGTGAACTCTTTATGAAATTGAAGCATGGGTGAAACTCTATACATTGAAAACAAGCTAATACTTTCAATTTTCATCATCATCATCATCGTTTAATGTCTGTTTTCCATGCTGGCATAGATTGGACAGTTTGAGTGAGGACTGGCAAGCCAGTAGGCTGCACCAGGCTCCAATCTGATCTGGTAAGGTTTCTACAGTTGGATGCCCTTCCTATTGCTAACCACTCCAAGAATGTAGTGTGTGCTTTTTACGTGCCACCGGCAAGCGAGTCAGTCAGGTGGCACTGGCATCGACCATGTTTGGATAGTGCTTTTTATGTGCAACCAGCTTGGGGAGCCAATCAGGCAGCACTGGCATTGACCCATGCTGGAATAGTGCTTATTACATGCCACCAGCATGGGTGCCAATCAGAAACATTTGATACATAAGGTAAGGACCATAACAGATTTATATTTTCCAGTCAGTTGTCAAGATAATGAATATAGGCAGACAAGAATGTGCTCCACAAAAGTGTTGTAATATATAAAATCAATCCTTAGGGAGTGTAATGAAGGTTTTTAAGATAACTTGATTGTTGATAGCAAATGAGATCTTTAGATGTATAAAAAGCAAATGAGCAAGTTGTATAAAGACAATGTATTTCAGTTTAAATGGGAATCAAATGGTTCTGGTGAAGATGTAATTGGTTGAAAAGCTTTAGTGAAAATAACTAACTATACAAAAATTAATGTAGTTGATGTGTGGTGAGTGTCATTCACTGAAACAGCTGTAGAAGCATTTTATAGAATCATTAACCCTTCTGGTACCATATTTCTGATAAAATGCACTGCCTCTGTTTCAGGTAATTTAGAAAATAAAGGATTTTAGTAAAATAGCTTTGTTTTTATCAAGTTACTGTTTGGAGCATAAGTTAATGTGGAATTTTGATAAAAGTTTTTAATTTAGATCACTTTAAAACAGGAAGTTTGTATCACAGAATCAGGGTCAGTCTCAGGTGGATTGGCATCAAAAGGGTTTAGAGGAAACTTCTTGAAACACAAGTGATATGTTATACACAACAAGACACAATGATAGCAGAGTTGGGATGACAATGAAAGGTACATTTAATGAAACAAAAAATGGAACGCTTAATGATGAAAAATATGTATAGATAATAAGGAAAAGCATGAATAGGTAAATATTGCATTGAATAGTGCTAATAGAGGGAAACACTGTTCTTTTAGAAAGAACAGAAAACAAAATGCTTGGTCTCAGGTTAAATTTTGTGTTGGAGAAACCTCTGCTAAAATCTAAGCAAGAAACTGCAAAAGTGATCAGAGAAAATAAAGCTTAATTATTATAAAAATAAAAACTCTTTGAAAGTTTTTGTCTAACTCTTAAGAAAATCAAGAAGGTTAAGCTGTAATGTGGAATCCATAAAAAACTTATTCCATCATTAATACACAGGAGTGAATGTCATGCATAGAAGTGCAGAAGAAGTTGTGATGTAAGCACGTGACTTCAGATTTATACAAAGGTTCTGCATGGAAAACAGTGTGACTGTAAAAATACTTGTTATGAACAATAGTTATAAATTATAATATTATGTTGATGATACAGTTCTATATTTAAGAGATGAGGAATTATGTACATTTTTTACATTTGATGGATATTTGTCCTCATCTTGTTTGTTGTTTACACAATGTTTCAGCTGATATACCCTCCAGCCTTCATCAGGTGTCTTGGGGAAATTTCGAACCTGGGGCATATGGCATATGGTTAAGAGCACAGGCTACTAACCTCAAGATTCCAAGTTCAATTACAAACAGTGACCTGAATGATAATAATAATAATAATAATGATAATAATAATAATAATAATAATAATAATAATAATAATAATATCGAAAAATACCTTAAGAATGAGAACCCAGGTTCAAAATTTCCCCAAGACAACTGGTGAAGGCTGGAGGGTATATCAGCCGAAATGTTGTGTTAGCAACAAACAATATGAGAACAAATATCTGTCAAATGTAAATAATGTAAATTATGTTAATGATTTAGTACTTGTATATCTGAGATGTTTATCTTATCTATCTCTGGAAACAAAATGTGACATTGATTCTGTAATGGATTGAAGCTCGATATATTATCTAAAATAAAACTTAAAACATCTTGCCTGGTTCACAACCTCCCACACTGACATTATTGGCTGTCACAAAAGAGAGAATAGTGACAACATAAATATTAATAATGATCACCATCTTCTATTCATAATTTTTTTATTTAAATTTAGAATTTTGATCAATACCATTTAACTATAAATGAAATCTTGCTTTAAATGTGACAGGGCAATTAGGTAATGCTGGTTGTCATGTATATTAACTATTATCATTAAAAGCATGTTTAATGTAACCTTTAGAATGATTACATAAAATTAACTTGTCAATCAAGAATAGGATAAAAAGTATTTGTCATAAATTTATGAAGGATATCAATAAAAAAATTAATTAAAATTTGTATGTATATTTAATGTATTAGAATAATATACTTCTAATGAGATAAAACTTTATTGATTCCATGAGGGAAATATGAAACATAAATTAAAAATTTTGAAGCTGCTAAAAAATGTTTGAAAACTCAGAGGTTAAAAGCAAAATCAAAATTCAAAATTAAAATTTTCTGTCAATCATTTAATTTGGAATATAAAGCTCTTTGATATTTTATGCTGAAGCAACGTTATAATGTTAGAAACCCTTGTTGGAAAAATTAGTGATTCATTATTTATTAACTTTAGCAAAAAATCTTTATTGTTTCACAGTTGAATTTTCAAGCTAGTTGTAAGGTAATGTCTAGCTTGAAGTTTTATGATTTTCTGATTATTTGTGACACTGCACCAAAATGAAGTGATACTTGCAGTAAGATTACAAAACAGAAGTGGCAGTAATATAAATGATAATAGGTCCTATGCCATAGCTTGGGTCAAGATGGTTCAGCTTTTACATACAGGAAAGCTAGAGTTCAAAGAGTTAATATTATATTCTCTGGTAATTAAGTTTGAGAATAAATGTTTTATGAAACAAAATTTTCTCAGTATCTGAAATTTACTGATAGTTTGATTGTTTCTTTAAAGCATATCAATGAAGCTGTCTAATATCTCCTGTAATAATAGAATCATTGAAAGATAATTAACCATAATGATGGCAAAAAAAAAGATTAAACGATCATTTACATAATTTTCTTTTTTCTGTATGTTTCTGACAGCATTGCTTTATCTATATCTTGGTCACAACCCAATATACTAAATTATGGTCGAAAGCAGATAAATTGTGAACATAGAAATGGTGCTATTTATTGTGTTCCAAAATAACAGAAATGCATTAATGAAACAAAGTTCTATGAAATAAAAATTAGATGTTTTAAAAAAGAAACTTTCACAACAATCTTGATCTTAGATTTAGATTGAACTATTTTTCCTGGTTAAAATATTTCATTTCGGCATCTATCCAATGTCCATTAATTATTAAGTTGCAAATGACAGTTAGTCATTTGTCTTTGTAGATCATGAAAATATATTAATATATATGAAAATAAGTTACTTTGATAAGTTCTTTTGTTCAACATAGATTAACTAACTGGTATATATTTTGAAAAGTCTTTATCTGAAAATGCGTTTTCAAAGGAATATTGTTATGAAAACGTCATCTTTGCCAAAATTTCAACGCATACTTATTGACATTTACTTCTTTTATTATTCTTGTTTGAGTATCAGTTTTTGAGAAGGGGTCAGTTAAAAGAGTCACTGAAGTTTCAAGCATGGATCTGTTACTGAGTCATAGGAATGAAATACTTTGAGACTCAAAGTAAAAGAACAAAAAAGGGAATAATACCAGCTGATGCAGGCATTTAATGCTAGACCTATGAATATATGCTTTCCAATTGTGGCTATCACATCTTTTTGTATATTCAGGATTGTATTATCTAATGCAAACGATTTTTTACCAATGGACCCCTTCGATTGCTATTTTATTCTGATGGACCCCCATAGCTAATGGATGGTTAAAGATAAGAAACTAGTTTTATGAATACTGCATTCAAAATTCCCAATTTGTTTTTTGCACATTAACTTGTGTAGGCTGAACTATGTGAAATGTTATCTATACACACATCTAAAACAAATTTTTTTCTGGTTTATTATTTTATTGCATGGATCCCACCAAAATCTTATATGAACTCTCAGGGGCCATATGGACTCTGGTTGAGGACCACTGGTCTGATGTATATTTCTGTTTTGTTTTTTTTTGTTTTTTTATTAACTATATAGTGTAATTTCAGAAATATTTGTGAGTTATTTCTTATAAAGCGATTGACTGTGCAGAGGTTCCTTTCATGGCTCAAGTGTATTTAATTATGGGCCAAAATGACCCCCAACTAATTGTTACTTGCTTCTTAGAATAGAATCTTTAAATTGATATAGCTAGTTTTAATTACAAGAGAATTGATATTATATCCTGAATATTAATATAATTTGTGATATACAGAAAGTAAATGCATTTGCAATTTGCATGCAAATTATTTCATTATACTTAGACGGTAAGTCCCATTAACTATTTGATTATGGGTGCACTGCTGTGGGGTTGCAGGCTTCAAATCCATATATCTAATTCAACCTAATCTCATGAAATACATTCTTCATTCTGAGATATTGAGATATTGATGAGGGAAGGAACTCAGTACTGTATATCAACAAAATACCCACTTTATTTCTTTTCCAGTTGTGTAAAAGTTCCTGTAATGTATCATTAGGTCTTCACTAATGATGTTTTATTCTTAAAGGTATAATATTGCAGTAAAAAAACCTATTCTTTTTACCTTATTAGGCTTTAATTTTTTTTTTTTTTGAAGTTTTAGAATTCATTTATGAATATTCAAGTTCTGTTACAATATAATAATGATGAATTAACAATTATACTTTTAGATGAAAATTATCAAATAAGATAGTAAATTGACAAGAATATGTGTGATTATGAGTGTTAATAACCATTACTACTTTAAGCATATGGTCTGAAGTTTGGAGGGGGAGAAGTCAATTACAGTGACTCCATTGTTCAATTGGTACTTATTTTATCAACCCTGAAATGATGAGAAACAAAGTTTACCATGGCAGCATTTGAACTTCAAATGAAAAGCCATAAGAGATGCTGCTAATAATTTTGTCTGGCATGCTGATGATTATGCAAGCTTGCTGCCTTATATGAGTATGACTGAAAATAGTGTTGATGTATATAATTTTCAACTGTTTTTTGAGAGACAAAGCTTTAAGCTGTAATTTTTTTTTTATATAGTAAATTCAGTTTTTATGCCAACCCTCTGAACTGTTGATATAATTATCAGAATTAGAAGATTACGTTTTCATAGATACAGTTTAAGAAAATATTTTGGAAAATAACAAGATAAATTTTGTTTTATAGGATTCAAAAGAAATCTTATATTTTAAGTACATGACATGTGAAGTATATTTTTAAACAAAACTAATTATAAACAAAGTGAAATATCCTGAGAATAAGATGATTGTATTTCTACAACATGTAAAATGACTGTAATGAGAGATGATATGAAATGTTTAATGTGCAAAATTTACATTGTCAAATACACCAAAATTCTATATAAAACTAATAAATTACTAAGAAATTTTTGTTGTGTTTAAGAAGAATCTTTTCCTATTTGTAATTTTGTCTCAAAGGGAGCTTGTCTATACAGAAACTTTAAAAAATTTTTCCATGGCTCCATATTTATGGAATTTTGGTCAACATTAAACCTTTAGATACATCATCATAAAGGAGGAGACAATAAAAGGCAACCAATAAAGTATTGGCTGACATTTATGAACAGTGCTTACACCGTATTAAAACAATTATTTTCTGTATAATATGTAGATTCTCAATAGATACATTTTTTTGGCTTTCACAAATGACATAGCACTTTTTCCTAAGAATAGAAATTTTATCTCAAGAATAACATTTTCCCTTTTTCCTGGAAGATTTTATCACCTATATGCTCTCATTGTGAGTCATGTATGCCTTAAAATGCTAATATTCATATACAAGAGCCATGCTTAATGTTTCATTTCCTTTATCTTCCTTATGTTGTAAGTAAATCCCTCTGAAGACAGCTCTCCATAGAATAAACTAATATTAAAGGGCTTTAATTATGCTAGTAGCAGTATTCCTTAATCAAAGTAATAACTTCTACTAGGATATGTTTTGTAAGGAAATACTTCCAGCTCTTATTGTCGAATGACAAACCTGTGAAGTGCTTCTGAAATTCTTAAGAAAGCAATTAACATCGGAATCACACAAGATCCACACAATAAACCACTTATTTTATTGCAACTTTATATCTTTTGCATTCTCTCATGTAATCATGAATAGATCTTGAAAGAAGTAATAGGTTAGAGTTTTTAAAATGTTCGAGAAATGTCTTGAACTTTTCTCTAAATATAAATATTTAAGAAAAATAACTGGTGAATTTGGATGCTGGTATCATTGTTTTAAAATTATTTTCCCATCTATTCCAAACATAAGGCTTCATCAAAAGAATTCATTTTGAATATAGTTCTAGCAAAATATCTTCCTTATTATGAGAATTCTGCTTTCAGAATACATTTGTTGAATGCTTTTGAAATTCCAAATACAATTTTAAAATTTGTGATACAACATGCTGATAAATGATGCTGGTTTTAGCTTATTAATCGTTCAAATTTGAAACTGATACTCAGTAGAGCTGAACATGCTTTTATAAGTATTCTCGTTCATCTTTTAGTTTTGGGTTATTTTTGTGATAACCTTACATTTGAATAAGGAGCTTAAAATTGTTGAGTTTACAAGAGGTAAAAATCTATCCCCTTGCAAAGTTAGTAATATAAATCAGTATTTTAGTTATAGTAACTTAATAAATCTTGAGAAAATGGGAAGTTTTAGTAATTAGGAAAGAATTTAAAATAAGAATCAAATGTTCTCAATTGTATCAGCAACCTAGAATTTCTTGTTTAGAACATCAAAATAGAGATAAAGTACAATGAAATATCTCTACATTTACCAGGAAAATTTTCTCATTATCGTTTCTTAGAAAATAGTTATTTGAATAATTTAAAAAAAAATCAAATTGTTGTTTATTGTTTCAGAATAATATGATGAACCAAATTATTGCTTGTAATTAACATAAATATTAAAATTTATATTCACTACTGGGAATATATTTTATCTTTTATACCAAATGTTTTGACTTCTGAGTGGAATATGTGCTTGCGAGAAAACAATTTTTTTTTTATTTAACTTCTCATAATACTATAAGGGACAGTCTGATAATTTCTGTGTATGTTTGTGTGAGAGTATGTGGTGTGTGCATGTGCATACCTACACAGAGGCACACATAGATGCACACATAGATGCACACATAGATGCACACTTAAACATACAGACATGCTCACACTCACACACTTATAAGCTAAGATTTCAGTTAAAATGCTTGGAATATTATATGAAAGTATATCATTGTTCATATATATATATATATATATATATATATATATATATATATATATACACACACACACACTTGAAAATTTCTATGATATAATATTTTGTTTCTTACCATAGTTATTTTTATATAATATGCATAATATGTGTATAATACGCCAGAAGAAGATGCTCCATGTTTAAAACGCTCTATTTCTTTTAAAATTGTGTATCTGCATGTGAATGAAAGTGTAGTAAAGCACTTAGGATGTTGCACTCATAATCAAATGATCATGGTTTTGATTTCTGGATTGAACAACATGTTGTGTTTTTGAGCAAAACACTTCGTTTCATGCAGCAACCTGTCCATTCAGCTGTAAATAAGTCCCAGCAATAGCTGGGAAGGTATCCCTACAATAGACAGGTCACTTATATACTATAGAAACTGGATTAAGTGCCAGCTTTATGAGTCCTCGGGCTTATGACAGACCTATGTTAATGTGTTAACATATGTCTTTCATTACATTTCATATATGTATTAAATGATATATTAACTGGATAGTCATGATTGAAACATCTTTGTGTTATTACCTATTATGACAACTTATTGAAACAATATTACATTTTAAGAAATAACTGCTCTTGTAGTGGTGTACATTACACACATGGAGTTACATAGTAGCATATAAATTGAAACTAAGTACATTTTGTTACTTTCTTCTTTTGATTTTACTATTTACTTTCGAATCATTTCCACATGTTAGTAAGATAGTCAACAATTTTGAGCAATATAATCTTATGTAGACTATCATAAAACAATGAGTATTATGACTGTCATTGAAAAGTGTAACATTATTATAGTGGTTTAATCTGTCCTGAATATTCCAACACATCTAAAACCAGAAGAAATGGATTACATTTGATTCTTTAAACAAATAAATACAGTATTTCTCAAAGCGTGACCATCAATCTAACATACATAACTGTTAAATACTATTCAGTAGTATATAGATCTGGATTTTAAAAAATTGATTTAATTTTGCATCCTCCTGGATTTTTAAAGTACATACTGTAATATCTGGTGTTGAAATAGGAGAAGCCAAATGAAACTGAAACTCAGTTTTGGTACCACTAATGCATTATTCTAGTGCTAACATTCAATAAATATAGCCACTAAAAAGTTTAGAGCATATGTTGACAATCATTCTATTTAGTCTATTTCATAAAGATGTATAAGTATGAAATATTTCACCCTTCATACGAGCAAGACATTAGAAAGTGAAAGCTTTTAGTAATAACTCAATAAAATACTTTAATTTAAACCAAATAAATATTTTAGCGTTGTATTAAATATAAATTACATTTCTCAGGATAGAAGATAGAATATTCAGTGGCTAAAATATTGAATTCTAGATAGTAAGGCTTAAGTTTCTCTATTTGCAGATATTTCTTTTCTGTGACTGAAATCTTAATTCTACTTACCTTCATTAATATGACTTCAAATACTTTAGCTTCTGGGAATGTGATTTGTGATAAGTTAGCATTGTATATAGTAAGAATGTTATACATCTTCAATAAATATCAAATTAGGAAACTAGTGATTATAAATCCCATCTTGTACTTAATAGTTCTTTCTTTTTTTTTTTTGTTATATTTTGCTCTTGTTTATACACTCTATGTTTATTTAAAATATCTAGCCAAGTTATCACAATTACTATTTTGCATTATTGATAACCTCAAGAATACTTACATTAGAATATATATATATATATATATATATATATATATAACTTCATAAGTTAATATACTAATATTTTCCCTGTTAATCTTTCTCAAACGTCCTTTGTAATTTTAGAAAAAGAATAACAAAATATACGAGCATTTCTTTCTTGACTAATATTTCAGTTTCCTTTTCTTCCATTATATCCCCATATGAAATTTGTCTAATTCCTTTGGTTCAAGAAAGTCACATTTTGTGTATGATATTCATGTCACCTTCACAGAACAAAAAAAGAGCACAATACTTTTGCAGGAGGCATTTAAGTGCTACTAGTGCTAAGACTGCAACCCATTAATGACAATGTTTTTAAAGAGAAATATTTTTCTGAGACTGTCATTCTATTTTTCTCCTTTTCCTTATTGATTTTTCTAATAGAGGAGTTTAAATTAACTTTAAATTATTACATTCATTACACAAGGAAAAGGGAGCAAAGGAAAACCAAATTATATGAAAGCTAATCGAATCATTTTGGCGTTAAGCATATTTTTGTATTGCTATGGTATATTGAAATTTCTAATCTTTACTCCCCTAAATATGTTTGGAAAGTTTACAATTTTACTTCTTATAAACACCATAAGTTGACAGTGTCTCACCACATTTTCATTCCACTTAACAAGGAAAAATGAGCCAAAGAAAATAAAGCATATTTTTGCATTTATATTGTGTGTTGAAACTTATAACCTTCCTACCATCAATGTTGGTTTGCAGGTTCATTAAATGTTGCTTCTTGTAAACACTGATAGATGACAATTATCTCATTGCATTTACACAATTTATTTTTCTGGCACATATGGTGACTTGAAATAATAATGTGTAGGCATTTATAAAACATTTAATGCAAAGAATATAATCATTCTGTGAAGTTTATCCTTGGCTACAAGGAGATTTTAAAATTGCTGATTATTGTTCATTTGGGGAAGTTTTTCCAATTAAACTGTTAAGTAAATTTTAAGTGTATCAAAATTCATGTTCTTCCTCTTTTAAAAATTCAGTGGGAAATTGAGAAACAATTCTCTTCACTAGTTTTAATTCTCAGTTTTTATCTACATTTTAATCTTCATATATATATCCGTTTACACAAGTAAGCACACACATGAAAACAAAGTGGGAAAAATAGTATTGAAATAGCAAAGGTAAGGCAATATTCTTTTTAATAAAGCTGAAAAAAGCCTTCACAAAGTGTTACTCAGAGTTTCACATTACAGTACACTGTATAGCAGCTAGTATTAGAACAGATCAAGTATTAGTCTCTGCTAGATTGTTATTAAAGAACATGTGGCATGCGAGAGAATGAAATAACATATTAAATTAGTACTGTTCAAACTACTGAAAGAAGCCCGTCATATATATACATATATATGTATATATGTATATATATATGTTTGTGTGTATACACATATATATATATATATATATGTATATATATATATGTGTGTCTATGTATATATCTATGTGTGTGTGTCTTTATGTTTGTGTCTGTTCCCCTCCACTGGTTGACAACTGGTGTTGGTATGTTCATGTCCCTGTATCTAAAGAGACTGATAGAATAAGTACCTGGCTCAAGGAAAAAAGTCCTGGGATCAATTTGTTCAACTAAAATCCTTCAAAGTGGTACACCAGCATGGCCATAATCAAAGTAAAAGATAATAGATAGATACCATCTATATATTCTCACATCAGCAGAACCCTGCTTCTGAATGTATGTGTGTAGACACAAACATACAAGTGTTGATTGTATACATTATTAGTGAAATTGCAGTTATTACCTTAGCATTTGTCATGCTGAAAACCTATACAGCTGCCAATGATTTATGTAAAAGCAAAATAATTTTGACAATAGTGTAACTGTTTGGGTGACTGTTATCTCAGGTGTTTAGAAAGTCAGATTAAGTATCTTGGATTGTTTAATGTATCAATAAAAGGAAATTTGGAAAAGTGGAAATGAGAATATACATTATTCATTATATTAAAATATAGTGATTGCATATTAAGGTGTCAAAATTACATTGATATTCAACTGGAAGCTGATGAGGGAAGTTACCTGATTATATTAAATATGTTTTCAGTCCATGTTAATCATTCTACTCAATGTCACTGTCTTATTTGATTGTTCTTACTTACCTAGGATAGTACAAGTTCTTGTTTCATTTATTGTTCCTTTCTTGAATGTGTGTATTAGAGATTAGTTGAAAATTGTTTTATTAGGGTGATAGTGTTTGGTATGTAGTTTATCAAGTTTGAAACATAGTTATACAACTGATATGAAGTAAATAGGCACAGGAGTGGCTGTGTGCTAAGTAGCTTGCTCACCAACCACATGGTACCAGGTTCAGTCCCACTGTGTGGCACCTTGGTAAGTGTCTTCTACTATAGCCTTGGGCCAACCAAAGCCTTGTGAGTGGATTTGGTAGATGGAAACTGAAAGAAGCCTGTCGTATATATATATATATATATATATATATATATATATATGCACATGTTTGTGTGTCTGTATTTGTCCCCACTCCATTGCTTGACAGCTGGTGTGGGTATATTCCCGTAACTTAGTGGTTTAGCAAAAGAGATCGATAGAATAATTATTAGGCTTACAAAGAATAAATCTTGGGGTCGATTTGTTCGACTAAAGGCAGTGCTTGAACATGGCCACAGTCAAATGACTGAAACAAGTAAATGAGGAAAAGAGTATGTGTGTGTGTGCGTGTGTGTGAGTGTGTGTGTATACACACATTTATGCAATTGATTTACATATCCAAAGTTATTACCATTGACTTCATATTGCTAATACAGTATTTCTGGCATACAAATCAATGTAGCAGAGTGCAAACTTTCATGCACTGTCTTATCTGTCCAAATCCTGCTGCATTTCACATGTAATTTTTGGTCCTTGAAAGTCATCTTGGTGTATTAAGTTAACCTGCTTTTTGTTGTCTGCCAATATTGGTATGTAAAGTTTTATTTGTATGCCAGAAAATACAGTAAGTGTGAACAATAATTTTTTGTTCACATGGGATGTTTCAAATCCTTCCTAAGTCGAAAATATTCTTTTGCACAAGGCCCAAAAATTTTGGGGAGGGGCCCAGTCGATCAGATTGAACTGAGTACACAACTGGTACTTACTTAATCAACCCCGAAAGGATGAAAGGCAGAGTTGACCTTGGTGAAATTTGAACTCAGAACATAAAGACAGACGAAATACTACTAAGCATTTCACCTGACATGCTAACGTTTCTGCCAGCTTGCTGCCTTAAGTTGAAAATATTATAGGATATATATGTCTCTCTATTAAAACAATAATTGATTTAACTGAGACTGCATAAACCTGTGAACAAATACAATTTACTTTTCTTTGCATTTTAATATGGACTCTCATAGAGAAGAGAGCTTAATCTGCATTTGGATTAGTTCACTATTGAAAAAGGAAAAGCAGGGGTGTGAAGGCTTTCAGATTACAATAGAGGCATGATGCTGCATGAGGCATTTCAGATCAAAGTGTGTGAAATATATTGAAGTTTTGTCACAATCAGGTTTTGATTGTTATCATCTTCATCATCTACTTTTTCATGCTTGGTTGGAGTTTATTGAAGCAGATGTTCTGAGGTTGGAAGCCCTTCCTGTTTCCAATCTTCACCTGCTTCCAAGTAAGGTAATATTTCCTCATTGACATATACGTTTGTGCAGAATACTGAAAATGAACGACTGTACTTTTATGACAGCGACACGCATTTACAATTATCATATGCTGTCAAGATGAAGAGACACAAACCTACACACACTCATACACATATTTATGCATGCAAACACACACACACACACACATATATTAGTTTCTAGCTCCCAAATCCACTAATAAGGCTTTAGACAGCTCTGGGCTATTGTTGAAGACTGAATCTAAAGTTTTGTTGTTGAGAAACAAATTTCTTAACCATGCAGCCATGCCTGTACCTACTGTGCAAGAAATGATTGGGAAAGCTAGAGATAATTGCTGGAAAAACGAACACCTCAGTATATTTTCATCTACCTGATTGCATATTAATAAGCTAGCTAATCAATCCTTATTGATCAGCCAGCAATTCACAATAACTTTATGACTGGCAACTTCATTGAATGTGTAACAGTGTGGAGTTTTGTAGCAAATTTTAGTGTGATAAATACATATTTTTCGGTGCGAACAAATATGCAGTCACTGTGAATTAAATCATTAAATGCTCATATTGTGCACCTTCTTTTCCTCAGAAATGTATTGACATGGCATTAATAAATGGCATGCATAGTTTCAATGCGTGTTTCTCTATCCAATTTCACTTTGTGTACTACCTTATAAGGAATTACAAAGGCTCTTTGTTGTGAATGCATGGTCTACTGGTGAGAAAATGTCTTACCTGATGTCATAACTGATGTAACAGTTTAAATTATAAAGTTTCATGGTTACATTTGTATATTGCATTGTTTGTCTGAAGTTTTCCTATTTGCTAGTTTGTAGGTTCATATTAAAAGGTTTTTCATTCTGATGTATTATATTCAAACTATGAATTTGTGATTATATGTTGTACTGGTTGTGCTCTGCTTTATGAGTTTTTAATGATATATTCATGTATTATATAATCAGAGTGCATTTAGTTCTAACAGTATATAATATGTGTGGCTTGTCTATTTTTAGTGAGTGCTAAATATATGGAAATGTTCAACAATTGCTATGCATCTTTATATTTGAAAATGTTTTTTTTTATTTTATAGACGTACATAATATAATCAATAGTCTGAATCTTAGCATTTTTTAATATATTGACAAAACTGATATTTGCTATGTTTAATATATAAAAAAAGTGTGATGATAATTGTTTTTAGCCTTACTCAGCTGAAACAATGATAAAGATAAATAATCAGATTGTTAAAGGAAGAGAAAGGAAAGCCAAAAAGTATAACTTGAACAGTTCTTTTTTTCTTTAGGCTCCTATCTTGTTTTATTTGGTAAGCACAATCTTCTAACAGATTTCTATACAGCCATTTATTTGAATTATAATTTCTGAATTTGAAACTATTAAGTATAAAGTCTTTGTAACATTTCTGAGTGTCCTGTTGGCTCTATAGATCTCAGCACAAAGAAAACTTTGCAGGTGAGATGTGCTCATTCACAATGTAATAAAAAGGCTCTGATTTTATTTTGTTAGGCCCAACTGCAGGTAAAGGATATTCTGAGGGATTCATAACAGAGTATTGTTAGGAGTGAAGCTCAAGCAAATCTAGTGTTAGTAACAAAATGATAATATCTATAATTAAATTCTGCAAGCATTATAATTAGTAATAATATATAAAAAGTATATCTGAAATATCAAATCCTGTTTTTGATAGGGTTTAGAAAAATTTTGCGTTTGTGTATGTGTGTAAGCTTTATGTGTATATTCATGAATAAAGATAACATTTAAGACTTATTGATTTCCTTGGGTATATTGAATTACTTTGCACATACTCTCTCACTCTCTTTCTATGAATTTTTCTCTCATTTCCTATGTATGTTTATCTGTCTGCCTTTTTCTCCCTCTGGTAAAAACATTATTTTTATCTTCATGAGACATCTAATTCTTTATATAAATTTCTGTGGAGTTAAGTGTGCATGTATGAGTGTACATTTGTGATTTAGGAGCAAGAGTATATATTTGTTAACCATGTGTAAATAGTAATTTTAAAAGCAGCCTATTGCTAAATAAGCAGCATAAAATATAGAAATAACAATCTCAATAAAATATGATGTACTCTTACAATAAACAAAAAAAATTGTATTTGCTCTCAACCATTTCCGTTTTCTATTAGTTCAATATGTTTTACAAGCTAGTATGGGTTGGATAAATATTTGATTTGTTAGAATTTTTTTAATGGTTAAATATCGTTACTTGTGCCAACCAGTTTGCCAGTGAATAAATGTGTTTTTAATTTCTCCATGCTAAATGTGTCACCTCTGCCCTGTGGTATATTAGATTTATTTTTATGTTGTAACAGCTTTAAAAGCTGCATCCCCTTTTCATTTCAAAGAAAAAGAAATTAAAGTAACTTTCTATTCACTCTCTTCCAATGAAATGATGTGTGAAAATGGAGTTACATAGAATATATGAATTTTGGGTGAAAAGGAAAGTAATATAGTGTAAGATAACTATAGCCAAATAATGCTTCTGATTTTATATTAATATAATAATGTATATATTTTTATAATGGTAGAGATATATCCATTCAAATAATGATGAAGTTATACTAGGAACTATAGATTAGTCCAGAAAGTTATCTTGTATGAAAACTAGTGTAGAATGTCTTATGTTATAGGAGTTCATTATATGAAAAGCGTTTAAAAGTACTTAATTTAAAAGTACCTAATGCCATTTCACCTCATTTATTAACATCCCACTGATTCCCGAGAGATTACTGCTATTAACAAATTTTAGCTGTTATAGAGACAAGCTAGCTAAATATGAGGTTTGTTTTATTTTTAGGTCAATGAAGTAAAAGTACTGTTTATTGCATACAAGAAAGAACACTCACATCAATATGGAGTGCATAGAAATATAAGACTGATATGGTTAATGTGAAGTTTCAAAAGAATGGACAGTAGAAAATAAGATGGATATGGAAGAAAATTATGAAAATGTATGTTGCTCTACCGTGGACATGCTCTGAAGTATAAAGATAGGAAGCTGAATAGATATTAAATTACTATTAGATCTCTTTCCTTGACTTCACATATCATCATCATTACAAAAAATTATGAATGAAACTTTGATGGCATTCCTAATAACCAATAAAGTAGTCTCATAGTTAACAGGGTTCCTGATAAGGTTAACATCACCCCCACCTACAAAAGCATATAAAATTATTTTTTATATTAAAAGTATAAAGTAACTGAAGTGTAAATATTGTGTAAAGCATTGGACTTAAACCTTTTTTTATGATTTGTGTGATCTTAGCAATGGAAAATGTGAAAAAATATTGTGATACTAGGTTTTAGAATTGGGAGGGTTTTGCGTGGAGAACACAAAATAAGCAGTCACTTGTGCATATTTTAGCTCTTGCTTGCACTTCCTCACATATGCAGATGCCTGGCATGATAGATTATTACCATGACAATCGTAATTTCTCTCAATATTAAGTATCAGCTATAACATAGTGATATCTACCGTTTACAAATGTTAACATAAAATTGAATTCCCAAACAATTGAAATAATTTGATGTAAGCTCACATATGACTCAGAAATTATGTCTTCTTGACTATTGATCTTCACACATATGTGTTTAGTTATATGAGTTAATTTTAATTTTACTTCCTGACATAAATATCATTATGACTATTATTTCACATTCTTTTTGTTGATAATTTTATTTGAAGTTTGTGTAATAATTTTTGCCTCAGATGTCGATGTAATTAACTAATTCCCCCACCTCCTTAAATTTCAGACTTGTACCCAGAGTAGTAAGAGTTATTAATTTCTAAACAATTTTGGTTTATTTGAAAAATTTTATTTTAATATATGAAACAAGTACATAATTCTTATGTTTTACATTATCACTATTTTGGTACATTTAAGGTTTTTTGCTTTGTTGTGGAGGTTTAAATAAGATCAAAACTGGCCTGAAATTTTTCATCCATACTTGCTGAGAACAAAGATAATAACCATTAGAATTAGGTATAAGAGGAATAAATATTCTGGTAAGGACATGCAAGATTTATGTGGAAAGATCCAAAGGAAGAGGAAGGCCAAAGCTGGATAAAACAGTTGTTACAAAGATAACTATGATGATGATAATGCATTAAATATGTATTACAAAATTTATTGCTGAGATCATGGATAAACCAGTGTTTAATTCTTGAAGATGTCAAAGATGAGGATCAGAAAGAAGCTATATTTCAACTTGCAACAATTTAATTATTATTTCCTTAATCTAGAATTATTTGAATAAGTAATCTAAGAGCCTGTATTTGGAACATCAAAATTTGTGTTAATGTGAGTCTTTTGGGGATTTTTTTTTTCTATACCAAATATTCTTAATCATCATCATCATCATCATCATTTAACGTCCGCTTTCCATGCTAGCATGGGTTGGACGATTTGACTGAGGACTGGTGAAACCGGATGGCAACACCAGGCTCCAGTCTGATTTGGCAGAGTTTCTACAGCTGGATGCCCTTCCTAACGCCAACCACTCAGAGAGTGTAGTGGGTGTTTTTACGTGTCACCCGCACGAAAACGGCCACGCTCGAAATGGTGTCTTTTATGTGCCACCCGCACTAGCCAGTCCAGAGGCACTGGCAACGATCTCGCTCGAAAATCCTACGGGAGCCAGTCAGGCGGTACTGGCAACGGCCACGCTCAAAATGGTGCATCTCATGTGCCACCCGCACAAGAACCAGTCCAGGGGCACTGGCAACGATCTTACTTGGCTTGCCGGGTCTTCTCACGTACAGCACATTTCCAAAGGTCTCGGTCAGTAGTCATCGCCTCGGTGAGGCCCAATGTACAAAGGTATTGCCTCACCACCCCTCAGCCCAGGTCTTCCTGCGCCTACCTCTTCCACGGGTTCCCTCACCTGTTAGGGTGTGGCACTTTTTCATGCAGCTATCCTCATCCATTCTCACCACATGTCCATACCAGCGCAATCGTCTCTCTTGCACGCCACAACTGATGCTTCTAATGTTCAGCTTTTCTCTCAAGATACTTACACTCTGACGGGTATTCACATTGACATTACACATCCAACGGAATCAAGGCAAATTTTATGAAAGCTGAAAATTTTAAAATTTCTGCTATTTGCTCTAGCTTGTTATTTGGTTTAGTCTGTTGGATATGATTATGACTTACATAGTGTTATTTGGCAGAAAATATTCAGACCTTGCTGAATTTTAAATTGTTTCAGTGCTATATTCATGCATATATCTTGCTACATTTTGGGCTTGAATATCCAACGATGTTAAAAAAACACTTCCTGAATATATGTGAAGTAGTTGTGTCCAACATTGTTGTATAGCTAAAGCTTGAGAACTGTATAGGAGATATGTTTGTGATTGTGTGTAATTTTAAGTATCTACCTACTCACATATATTGTGTTGGTATATTTTCCTGATTTTGACTTACAAAGAATCGGGTCTTTCCAGAGTTTCCAAATAATACATAATGCCTCAGTGTTATTGTATTGTTCTACTTTTGGATAAAAGCTGCTGTCTGTTGAAACACTTAACTCTAATTAATTTTACCTTTTTATTTATTTCCTTGCTTGCTTACATATTTGTTTATTCATTGCAAATACAATTTAAAATTTCTTTGTTGCACTCATAGAGAATAAAAGATAAAAGAATGAATTCTCTTTGTTGTAGAATCAATGAAATTAAATATTCTGCTTTTCTGTGTCTGTGTGTGAGTAAATTTTAATGTACTTATATCTAATTATAGGAACTTACTTATGCATTAATGTGTGAATGTGTGAGTGCATGTGTGTATATATGTGTTTCACATTGAGTTGTGTGTCTTATATATATATTAAAAGATGTTTGTGTATAATAATATTTGCAAATGTCGAATAGTGATAAGATTTTAATTATACAAACATGCATTCTTATACATATATATACATACATGTGTGAACATCGTGAATATAAAAACATTCTCATGTGCATATTTATTAGCAAATAAATGCATATTCACGCAAATGTAAATACATTGACATACATACAGATTTATATAGTGACCTTATGTTTGTTGCAGTTTTGTTGGATTAATAAAATAGTTTTTACAAATGACCAAAATGATCAATTTAATTTTATTATGTTGATATTTGAGTACAAATATAAGAAATATTTATTTTACTAATTAAGTCTTTTGAAATTAAATAATATGAAAAGATATTTCTGTTGTTGGAACATGTATGATTTGTAATAATATGTAATTTACATATTTAATATAAAAAATCATGTTTGATTATAACAAAGAAAATCTCTTCTCTCCATTACTTTACATTCTATTCTATTCCTTCATTTCATTAAAAGAATTACCACAATCTCTTGTCCTTATTTGTTGAATAAATTTTAAAAGAAATGAACAACTTCAGAATAAAATTGTAAAGCAATTGTAATTATGTTCTGTGAGAACTCTGAATGTTGTGGAGATTATGATTTGAAATGTTGCATCTTATATTTCAAATCCTATCATGTGACTTGCTTTTGAAGAAACAATAAATAAACACCTAAATACTAAATTATGTTGTTGTGGCTGTTATTTTTTAATCAGCTATCATGAATGTGTTCAACCAATTATTTTTTAAAGCCATATTTCTTGAAAAGTTCCATGTAAATGAGTGATTTTTCAGACAAATGTTTCATTCTTCTTTTTTATGATTCTATGAACTACATTTGATAGTTCATATTTGAATAAGGTTTTGACATTTCAAAGGCGCTGAGGTCCTCTGAAACTCATACATAAAATTTTAAGTTAAAATTGTTTTGGTTAATTCTTTTATTAGATATTTTAGCTTATAAAATAAACGCCCCTCTCCTCAGAAAACAATTATCTAATTGATAATGTAAGTTTGGATGAAAAAGAAATCTAAGTTTCAAAATGTAACAAGTCATACTGTATGTTACCTACATATTTAGAAATCATAGCTCTGTCTTATGCATCTCAACTATCACAGCAATATTTCATGTAGTTCTTATTAATAGAATAATTAAAGTTGCCTGTAAAATATAAAGCAAAATGTGAAATCTAGTTCACTAAAAGAAAGACTGATATATTCTCTTGTATAAATTAATCACTATTTTAGCTTGTCTTAAAGATAGATACATAAACTTTACAAAATGCAAGAGTAACAAAAAGAATTTTGTTTTATATACACTGCATTGCATATCAAATAGAAATAAAAGTAGTTTTTAATGCAATAAATTTAGCTTGAAGAATACAATTAATTGCAAGAGTAATTTTCTATTATTTACTTATTTATTTGTTTACAAAACTTGCAATAGCAAAATAAAGAATCTATGTTCACATATAATCAGCACTATCGCCTAGATTGTTCTTTGCATTTCAATTTCTTTTCTCTCTGGAAATAGATTTACATTCTTAATGAGCTTAAAACATTATCATTCAATTCAGGGTAGTGTTGTATCTGATGAACATGATCAAAATTTTCAATGTAAGAAATACATTATATATATTCTTTCTTTTTCTATTTTTCTCTCTCTCTCTTTACTTCTATCTTATTCCCCCTCCTCACTCTCTCTCTCTCTCACATGTACAGATGTTTATACAAACAGTTAAGAAATTTAGACAAAGGGCTTCTTTTCAATTCATTTTCTCTATACTTGCATTTCTATTACTGTTATTATTGTAAAAAATAGATGTGTTCTTGAAGATTTGTCTGCTGCCATTGAACTTGAAGGTACATATGTTACATAACTTGAGGATTTCATATAATTTATGGATCCCTAAAACTACTAGTCCATGGAACAATATACTATTGTATTCTATCATTCCAGTATTGCTAATACACATTCTACTGATATTCTAGAAAATCTCTCTTTTATGTTATATAAACATTTGAGTTTTTGCAGCAAAATAACTGATTTGCTAACAACATAATGTCTTCGTTAAATTTTCTCAAACCATTCACAATCATGTTTTATTAAAAAATTGACTTTTACAGTTTTTCTTTTCCAATATTTGTACAATATTAGGGAATGTAATGTTCAAATTAATCGTATTACTTTCCTTTATGTAGTATAAATCTGAAAATTTAAGAAAAAATTTTGTGAAATAGTTTTAGGTTTATATATTCATCTCTTTATCAATAATACAGCTTTATGATAATATATCAATTTTCTGTTTTCTGTCATATTTTATCAGTAGTTTAGAGCGTGTAAATCCTTTTATCTATTCTATATTTTAGGATAAATTCATGTTCTATATCATTTTTGAAGGATACTGTTGTTTATTTTTTTTATCATTTTAATGTCCTAACAAATCATACAATTGCTTTTGAGAAGTTTCTTTTCGTAAGACACATCTTGGAATGTGTATGTGTATTTGTGCTTGTAACTGAAATATTAAATGAGCAAGCTGATGGAAATCTCAAGATTTAAAAGCACATTTTTAATAAAATATATTCTGACCATTACATTTTATTCAAGTTAGACATCTAATTTGTAATATGCTTACATTCAGTTATATAGTTTAGTAAAATTCTACATTAAATTTACAAACCATGTTGGATTTTACTAAGAGATGTATTTTTACTTAAATATATTACACCAGAAGTTTTCCTTACCTTCAGTTGATTTTTTTTTAATAGCTAAGTCGTGCATTATTACGTTATAAATCGGAAGTATAAAACTTCACGTTTATAAGGAAGGAGAAACAATGTTTCTAAAGAGATTAATAACATTTAGGAAATCAGTCGCGTTCAAACTAAAACCAAATATTAGATTTGGTTTGTTGAGAATTTCGTTTCTACCCGTGTAACCTTCTTCAAATTTAGGTTTATGGAAACCTCTCATTATAAATTAGTTTCAGAATATAAGGGTAACATATTCAATATTATTATACCTGTATTTTTGTGAGGTTGTTTTTGTGAATGTATTTTTGGCTGAAGTTTCATAGTTGAGAATCTATAAGAGAGAAAATGAATACCTAATTTAATGGTGATTTAGGTATACTTCGTAAGTATAATTTTCCTTACATTTTGAGTTTTTAGTATTATACTCATTTAACCAAAACATAGAGATACATCTACAAAAAATATTTGAGTATTCAATGAAAAACATGCACAGATGTTTTCACTGTTAACAAGTATGTTTGTGGTCAATGAGGATTAACAAATATGTTTAACAAAATATCCAAGGTTAACCAAATGCTGTGTGACCTAACAACTTACAGATTGTAATATGGTTATTTATGGAACCTTGATATGTTTATCTTTTTAGGTAATTTTCATTGTATTTACTGAGATGGTTGTGTATAACTTCATTTGTGTTAATTCTAAATAAATTACAAGAAACATTAATTAACTGCCATAATGCCTCTAGTTCATCAGCTAGACTGGTGCAAATTCTTACAGTTTCTGCTCACTTTTTTATGACATATATTAATCTGCACCATTGTTATACGTATTTGTTATGAAGAATTGTCAGGATTATCTGCTATCTAGTTGTGTGCTTGTATGCTAAAGTCTCTCGGTAATGTCACATTATATGGGAGAGCATTTCTTGAAGCAGTAGAAATTTGGTGGTTAGCATATGTTGAGAAACTTTGTTATGTAATTGTGTATCCAAGTCTATTTTATTAGTGCCAGTGCTGATTAATGTAGTTTACTGCCTGAGGAAATGCTCCACACATGCAACATTTGTCTTTTATATTATAGATGCTGTAGATATTTGTTTCAATATATTTAGTATTTATGGCATACTTTCATATTGTGGGTGTTGTTACCTCTACTACCCCATTCAAGCTGGATTTGCATGTCCAGGTCAGAGATTGTATGTGTGTGAGTGAGTGAGGGAGGGAGAGAGAGAGAGAGAGTATAGTGAAACTGTTAATCCAGACAAGTTTTTTTCTCTCTCCATTTTCTTTTCCTATCTCCATGTTTTCTTTCCTCATTCCTTTCTATCTTCTGTTTTCGTACAATTCTAAACCATATATATATATATATATATATATATATAATTTTATTACCTAGGATATATTCATTGTTGTCAAATTGGTAAGGAATCATCTGACTACATGGTCCAGATTGTGCAAGAGATTGTTGAAGATGTTCAATGTCTGGTAGTGCATCATGTCAATTTGCAAACACCTCAAGTTTTCAATGTTGTCAATGCCAAAACTTTTTCAATTCTTATATTGTTTAAAGCAAGCATCAAATAATTAAATTTGATATTATACTTTGGGGAGATGTTTTTATCATTGCTATATTCTCCTCTAGCCTGCAGTTTTGTTACACTGAATTTCATTTTCAAATATGGGTTTCTAATACTTCTAGAATGAGTGTCTTATCGACTTCAATGTTGTTCCTGTATATTGTCCTACAGAATATTTGTGGGTTGTTTTCAAAAGCAGAGTTTTTAAAGTGTTGTTTTTTCTTGAATGCTATACATTTTAATCTATTATTTAGAGGAGATAATTTCTTTTTATTTCAAACGAGTGTTTACACTCATGTTTATCCATTCTTTATCGTTTATTTATCCATCATACAGTATTTTTGTGTTTTTTTTCTAAAAGAGTTATATACTTCCTTCTGGGTTACTGTACTTGCTGTCCTACAAAGAATATGTGTTCCATTCTTTAATTAAATCTTCCAGTTATCTATTTTATGTTAGTACTTTCTGTCTGTTGTAACAACAAACTGTTTATTTAATCTATCGTAGTTTATTATTGTGAGTATGCAAGCATATAGGAAATCATTTAAGTAGGTAACAGAATTATAATTTTCGGATTTATTATCTGTTTGTACATTAATGATAGAATCCACTAATCTATTTTGGTTTTTAAGTGGGTGTCTCTTAAATCTATGTTTACAATTTATAGAAATTCAGTCTGCTAAATGTATTTTGGCAAGCTATTAATACTTATATCATCAAATTCTTCAACTGCACTGGAATGCTGCAGTGAGAGGGGCTAGATTTGAAGTTACTAAAAATGTAGGGTAACTGGAAGTCACAGTAAGAGTAATATAAATATCATTATTATTACTGTTATTATAGTAGCATTAGCATCACTACTAACAATTTTTCTACTTACAGCATTAGCAAATACATTGTAACACTCTTTACAGCCTTGATTTCTAGCTGTCAATAAATGTCCTCAGATGTTGTCAATTTTAATATTCATGTGTTTGAAATTTTTTTTTATTTGATATTTGTTGTTCAATGCAGGTTGTGTATGCGTATATTTGTTTCTAATATTGATGTCTTGAATGTGGCCTAGAAATATCTTCAGAAACTATTTAAATTTATTTCTTTGGTCAATCATTGGAACAATCATGCCCTGGTATCTTCTTAAACAACTCTCCAAATGCAGCTCCATACATTTCTGGTTAGGATTGTTTTAGGCCTAGTGAAAAATTTGTCTCAGATTCTCTACTGTAGAAAATAAATACAATATATATGTATAAAATACTTATTTTGGAGTATTTCTTAAGGAGAAGAGATACGAGAAACTAATCAAAGAGTTCAGAGAACAGGGATGGACTGTCGAGTACTACCATCTGGCAGTGGGGGCTAGAGGCTTCATTGAAAGGAAAATGACAGCGCTATTCAAGAGAAGATTTGCGTTTTCAAGTTCGGAACTGAGAAAACTGATAAGGAGGATACAAGAGGCGGTCGAAAAAGCCAGCTTCTATATATGGCTGAAGCGAGAAGACCAAATATGGCTTGAAAGTCATAACATGCCTAGGTGAGACAGGCTGACACTGAAGTGGCTTCGCGCCCTCCATTGTCAGTTAAAGTTTAGACAGTGTCATGTGACAACTTGCTGGGGCTGCCTACTGGACCCTAGCAGCGGGAAATTTAGACAGTGTCACGTGACAACTTGCTGGGGAAGCCTGCTGGAGCATAGCAGCAGGTATAAAAAGGGGAATTTGACATGACAATCAGTCGGACGCTGACATTCGTCGATGCTGCATCAAAGAGACCAGGGAATAGAAGAAAGAAGACATGCACCCAACACCAGAGCTGAAGATACTTCCGAAAGGGGAGGCCCCACCACGTCAAAACGGTAGAGGAGTAGGGGCCGAAACCGGACGTGGTTCCTCCTGATGATGTTTTGAGCTAACTGGATCCTATAAAGGAGCTGTTGTGGTAGCAGACCACGAAACATGGTTGAAATTCCTAGTTTGAAGTTGAGTTGTAGTAACCACATTTAGCTGGCAGGAGAGTCTAACTAAATCAATGTTATTATTATATAATACGATATATTAAATATCTAATGTCAAATTATTGAAAATGAAGATTCAGTGATATTTGTTTTAGCTCCATGTGTAAATTAAGTTTGTTTGAAAATTAAAAATATTATATCTTATCTCTGTACAACTTGCATGATAGAAAAATGTATAACATAAATGCAGATAGGAAATGATAGTGATGGACCAATTAATCAATATATTGATATCATCAAATATTGCATACATTATACTTTCGTATCTTGATTATTGAAAGATAAAAGAAGCTGTCTGGAGTATCTATCATAAATATTATAGCTATTTCACTCTAATAATCAGATTATGGTCCAGAGAAATTACAAAACTAGATACATACATGCTTTGTTCAATGATCAATTATCTAATGAATACCTTAAATTATTCTTTTAAATTCTTCTTTAAAATCTAGCTATCAAATTTCCTCACAAGACAGCCTTTACCAACACTTCAATGAAAAGTTTACCATATAAAGTAATTTAATGAATACAGTGTTATTATGTAATCATTTAATATGTTACACAGAATACTGTGTCCTTGCATAAGATAACAATAGACAAAGTTGTTATCTTTTCTTTCTGTATTAGTGCCACCATTATTATTATTTTAGGCTTTGATGATATTTTAAGTAATGACAAGTAGTTGAGTATGTGATAGAAATATGAAATATAGAATAGTGATAAGTTCTGTGATTTCTACATAAACTCCACAATTACAATTAATTAATGAATAGGCAAACATACCAGTTCTATGAGGTCACCACTCAAATTACCTGCAAGATAGATGGTATTGAGATTGTCATCATAGCTGGAAATTTTAATGGCTATGTCAGGAAACATAAATATTGAGCCTCTTTCTATTGAATAAATGACTTAGTAACAAATCTCTGACTTCAGAAAATCAATCAGCAATCTAGTCACATATCATTTACTTAGAATTATATCAAGTTGAGCCTGGTCTGACAATGGAAAATGTAGAATTTGAAAAAGACTTCTCTATGGAATATCATCAAATTGTAGTAGAATATATTATTTTGATGTAGCTATTAGAAGAGAGTACAGTAACATAGCTGGCTAGATATTGTAAAGGGATAAGTATCTTTAGAACTAGTTTCTTTTTTGAAGTCTGTAATGCAAACATGAAAATAATTTGCATCACAGAGCCTTGTTTCCTCTGCAACTTGTATGAAGTTACATCCATGCAATGATGCATACGATAAAGTTGTATGATTTGAAGAAATAAGAAAAAAATTGAATCTGGGTATAATAACTATAGGATATCTTCAAGATTTAAAAACAAAAAGTTTGGCATCAGTACTTTTCATATTTCTCTCTGTTGGAGGTTTATACCTAAGTCTGATCAAGCTTTATGTAAACAAATTACTTGATTATACTTTTTCCTTACATCAACAACCTTCGTTTGTTTTCTTTATACATGTGTTTTAATTCTGATAATTACTTGCTTCATAAAGTAGAAAATTAACCTTCATAAGAAAGATTTAAAAATGTAAGTATCAGCACATTCAATAGTACTGAAAACAAAATACTATGTATCTAGATGAACCCCCCCCCCCCCCACACACACACCACAGATAAATTCATTAAGAAAATGTATATGAAATAATGTCCTTTTGGAAGCTCACAGACCTGTCTGGTTCTAGTATTTCTTGAAAACTGCTAATTCTTTTTGTGGCACACCTATATTGCTTATATTTTTGAGGAAGTTATTCTACCCCATTCACGGAATAAACTTCACTCATGTGACAAAAAACGACAGTATATTCATGAATAAACTGAGCTGGATCATTGGGGTTAAATATCAATAGCAACAACTTTCAATCTTGTCTTCAAGTATGTAATTTTCCTTTACAAAAGTGATGGACTTTTATTGAAAATCAATCATAAATGCAAACAGGTAAATGCCATACTAAATTCTGGACTGCAAAATAGCTCTAAATCATTGAAACTGAAACAAGCAAGCACTGATAGATAGACTTTATTTCCATTCCTTTTATGACTGAAACTTTTTCAAATGTAAGCAGACTGGATGGTAAAATGGGAACATCATGATGTGACTGTCATAAATCCTCTTTTTTTCCTTTTTCATCCTTTCTTTAATTGAATTCTTTACTCTGGGAGTTCTTCCCAAATTATTGTCACCTTCTATCAATGTGCAACAATTCAAATCTATTCAAATTTCATTCACCCCCATCAAGCTATCATAATAGAACAGAGTTGCCAGATGGGATATGCTCTAACTGTGCCTTTTCTTCTCAGAAAAATATGCTTCAAGTAAGGAATTATGAAGTGAAATGTAAAACAGATTTAAAAATAGATTATGCTTAATATCAGGCATTCTCACACTCTCTCTCACTTTTTCTCCCTCTGTCTCTTTCAGCCTCCCTCTGACACTTTCTCTTTCTATCACTCTCTCTCTCTCTATGTAGGTCATTCTAGGTCTACTATGTAATTTTCTTTGTAATATATTTTGCAATAAATACAAATATAGTGATACTGGTTTTCGTTACTTCAATATTTTTCAAGTGATATTTGAGAAGAAATAATAGAAAATAGCATATTTGTCATAATAACTAATAAAATATTGCAATTAAACTTCATATGCTTTCAAAACAAAAACAATTCTGGTTTGACCAATTTTCATCAGCTATATTTTCTATGATGCTGGTTGTGCAGAAGAAGGTAAAGGTGATGGTATTGAATTCTTGAGAATGTTTTGATTTCTTATTCAGAATGAATATTTTCTTTTTTACATTTTTTTTTTTTCATTTTTTACATTCAATACGATAGAAACCCAATAAAGCTATCTAGACACAGTAGTGGCTACATAGTTAATAAATTTGTTTTGCAATCAAATAGTTCAAGGCTTAATCCTACTACATAGCTCTACCTCATATCCTTGAGATAATCTGAGCCTTGCTAGTAAAATTAGGTTAACAGAAACTGTGTAGAAGCCTGTCAAATGGAATGTGTTTCGATTTGAATTGTAATCTTAATCTGTTGCTTCACTTAGCACCACCAGCTAAGCATTTTCTGTGAATTTAACAGTATTTATTCTCTTGCAAGCATTTGGACTTGTTCTTCAAGTTAATCTTTATCTTTTTCACTCATTTCAATCATTGGACCAGAAGTCTTGGGCCCTTGTCATCTCTGTAAGGTCCAACATCTGAAGGTCCTTTCTTACCACTTTGTTCTATGTCTTCCTGGGTCTACCCCTTCCACATATTACCTCTACAATTAGAGACTGGCAGTTGTTGATGCAGTTGTCCTCATTATATGCATAACATGACCATACCAACACAGTCTCTTGTACCTGATACCTTGTATACACCTGATACATCTGATACCTTGTATACACAATTTTTCTCTCAAATCACTTACACTCCATCACACATGCACGCTAATACTACCCTTCTAGTAGAGGATACTGGCTTTATTTCTTTCAAGCATTTGCTTATCTTCAGTGGCCATAGTCCATGCCTCACTACTGTTTAGTATAGCTGTATGTACACAGGCATCATACAATCTACCTTTCATTCTGAGGGAGAGGCTTTTTGTTACTAACAAAATTAGAAGCTCTCTGAACTTCACCCAGCCCATTCTTATTCTTGCTGCTACACTTTCAGAACTACTTTCTCTACTGCTAACTTGGTTGCTTAAGTAACAGAAACTAACTACTACTTCTAAGGATTGCTCTGGACATGTGAGAGAGTCTATTTTCTGTACATTCCTAGTACTTAATGTTTCTGCACATCTGCCACAAGCATAGATTACCTTCTCTGTTAGCCTTCCTGTGATACCACTGCACTTCTTATGTGTCCATATCTTGCACTGGGTATACTGTATGAAGTTTCTGCCAATATCTCCCTGAAGGGATCTGTGATTTGCTTATTTTCCTACTTACCAGGACTTTGGCCTTTGCTTAATTAACTCAAATGCCCTTTGTTTCCAGACCTTACTTCCACAACTGAAAATTGTTGGCATAGAAGAGCTCACGAAGGCAGCCAGTCTTAAATCCCTCTGTTATGAGCTGGAGGACTATGATTAACAAGAGGAGGATGAAATTTGATGCTTGGTGAACTCCTTGTACATTCCAATTCCTTGCTGTACTCATTGCTGACTTTCACGTTACTGACAGCTTCCCTGTACATTACTTGTACAGCAGCTCTTACCAATCACTCACCAATCATATATCTCTGGCTTCCACATTGCCCACCAGATGAAAGAGTGGAGTACCCTGTAAAAGGCCTTCTCCATGTCAGGAAGAGCCATATATAGTTATATATATATGTATGTGTGTGTGTGTAAGACATCATTCAGTTTGTGTTAGTCAAATTCACTCACAATGTCTTGGTTAGTGCCAAACTTCTTACCAAACAGCTATAACTGTGCCTAAGGATAACTTTATTTTTTGATAGACTGCTTTCTAATCTTAGCTATTACTGAGTCATGGTTTCTTTTTCCATGCTTCCCATCCACCAGTTTCAATGGTCATGAACATTGCCTCTCCCCATCTCATTAAATTATAAAATTTTACTCCAAATGAAATTTTTACAAGAAATACCTTAATACAAGTTTTTAAATCTTCTATTGACTTGTATATTAGTCTAATCTGAAATACTTTTGAAGAATGTATAAAAACTTAAGAAAATGCATGTTACTTCAGAAAATCATTAACATCTTTAAAGTCATTTATTGCATTTTCTTTTATTATTGTTTTATTAGTAATATATCAAATATTGTAGGAGAAAAAAATCTGAAATTTTTCAGCTCTAAAAATATAATTAATGAATTAATAAAAATCATATGTTATTATTGTACTATTTCTTTTTGTTGCATTTTTAGAAGAGAATTTAATTAGAATTTTATTAAGTGATTTGACTGTTAAGATTAATTTTATGATTTAAAGTTGAATTAATTTATTCTTATAAAGAAACACCCCTTTCCTCAAACTGTGTCTAGTAGATGATAATTTCGTCTTTTACAGTGTTCTGAGTCTGAATGGTAATGACCTTTACACTAATATCTCAAGAAATTTTAATCATAACATTTTGAAAGAGATTGTATAGCATAGAATCATTCCACCATTTCAGAATCCTAATGAAGACATATACATTTTTTTTTGCTATCTTTTTGAATAAGTTTGAAATGCTTCACCATTACTGTTTAAGTCATTATTTGGCAATATGCCTATATTTACTTGATACCTTCTAACATCAACTTTCTGGAAAATATATTTGCACCTTCTGTTCTCTCTATCTCTCTCTGTTTTTTTCTCTCTCCTTCTCTCTCACACACACTCATATATATATACATGTTCATATGTATGTATTTATATGTGTATGTATACATAGGTGTGTGTACACGCACACATACACATGTATATATGGACATATGTGTGTGTGTCTATAATGAGCCAATTATTAATTGTAAAGAACAAAAACACAACTTTTAGAGGCAACTGAACTGTGAAATACATTATCTACATTCTGTCAAGACTAAATCAAAAAACAGTTTGTTTGTGTTTTCCATGGAAAGATGAATTCTTTTCATAATAGAAGACACAAAGCACCAACCAGTAATCACTAGAGTTACCATTGTAGTATTTTTTTATGTAGACTAAGGTCATGTGCTTTAATAGCCATATTGAGAGTTTTACGACCTACAATGTTAAGACAGACACTCATTTAGATTACAATAACATCTTGCTGCTTTCATTGGAATATTTCAGTTGCCTACTTGCATTGGTTACTTACCAAAGTTATTATTAGCAAACTGTTATTCACTTCTTTTTTATATATTTAGATTTTTACTTTTTTTTCTGAAATAGAGCAAATGTTACTTTAAAATATTTCAATTGATTTTTTTTTGTACAATGAAATCCAACGTTGCTTTTTACATTGTAAAGTAAAATTCTAATAAATATTTATATAAATTATTTTTTAAATGATCAATATTTGTAGATAGTAGTAAAATAAATTTGAAAAATATGGTAAATATCTTTGTAAGCGTACATTAATTGAAGAAATACTAATATCTCAATTCTAAAACGTTCAAAACTTTCCAAAACACAAACTAGCGAAATTATATAAGTTATAATAATTAAAAATAAAATAATTTCTGACTTCAAAATGGAATATGATTATTGGATTGAATAAATAAAAATATAAAATCATTATTTTAGTAGTCTGTAAAAACTAAATAAAAAGAAATTCTTGTTTTTTTTATAAGTAATAGAATGAGTGGAGTAAAATACGTTTGATTTTAAAGCAATTGTTTAAACAAATGAAAAATGAAAGTAAAATATATGCATCAATATTGTATATATTTTTATTAGTATTTTAATGCTAAGTTAATAATTGCTTTTGTATATTGGTCAATTTTGAATGAAAAATATTTGATATTAAAGTGGGTTTCTAACAAAATGGTGGATTTTTAAGTAAATATATGCTTTCAACTTTGGTTGAATACACATAAATTGTACATAAATAATTTATTAATTTTTTTTTCACTTTACATCATATGTTTTGATGTCAATAATTTGGAGTCCTTTTGCTTCAAATTTAATAAAATTTTATAAAGAGACAATGTTTTCTTTTATTTAAAAATCAAGTAGAGAAATTTGTGTTGTATTCATCACAGCATTTCAATGTAGATTAATTCTATTGGATTAAAATGGTTTATTCTTAACCTAATCAATTTATTGAGAATAACTTATTTCTCATAATGTAATCATCAGTCAGATTAGAGTTTTTCTAAGGATAGTCAAATTATTGGTTAATTCCTCATGTAGTCTTATATAACCATTTTTTTCTTTCTTCAGCAGAAGGTAAAAGCTAAAAAGTAATTCATTTTCATGTATTTTATTTGTTATTCTCTTATTAGCTGTGATTAAAAAATAGCAAAGCAAATCAAACTGCCTTAATTTCTGATACTTTTGTAGATATAATTCTAAATTATAAGGTACTGCAATACATACATATATACATGCATACACACACATATATATACATATATATATATATATATATATATATATATATATATATATATATATATATATATATATATATGTATGTATGTATATGTATGTATATATATACAGGGTTATTCAAAAAGAAAGAGATTTTTAATTTATTTTTAAAAGAACCTGTAATAAGCACAAACACATTCTACATATTTCTTGATAGGGGAAGGTTTAAAGTTCATTTTAAGGCAGTATGCACTCAACATGAGCACCAGTGCTTTTTTCTTTACAAATGCGAACTTTTTCTGTGAAATTTTTATGCCATTCATAAATTTACTTGTGACGAGGTGGATTTTTATCGAATTGACGGCAAAATTCATGTTGCCTTTGCACAATCGATTTGCATTTCTCAAACTGCAGTACACAAAAGGATTTTTCTTGTGGCATTGCCATTTTCTAAGGGATTACACAAATGAAAATTATACAACTTTAAATAAAATGAACAAAATGAAACATTAAAACAAAATTAAAATATTATTTTATTTAAGGCATAATTCAATTGAACATATTCAGCTATAAACTTTAAACCTTCCCCTATCAACAAAAATGTAGAATGTGTTTGTGTCTCTTACCGTTTGTTTCAAAAATAAATTTGAAATCTACTCTTTCTTTTTGAATAACCCGATATAATCCAAATAACAAGATAAAGAAATTCTATAACATATCTTTAATGATCAATTACAATTGTTTCTGTATCAACTCTACTTACTATGCCAATTCATGCAAAAGTTTGAAATCAAAATTTGTGTAGTATTTGTGTTCTAGACATTAAGAGCAGCACTTCATCAGACTTGCTTCAAAAGTGCACTCTTACAATCTGCATCTTCCAGGCTTTGTTTTATGCTTATATCAGGAGGAAAGAAAAAGTACCTCTAAGTATATTAAGGGAATGAATAATTATTCATTCCTTTATATCAATTGTAATTAGTACAAAGAATATGTGAGAGGAGATTAGTAATAATGATAATAATTGTGGGGTTTTTCATAGTGTATGAGATAATTATTTCTAATATAGGCACTAAGCCAGAGGTTTATAAACAGGTATACAGTCACTTATATTGACCCTGGTTCTTGACAGGCACTTTATTTTCTTAACCCTGGAATTGATCTTGGAATATAATGAGACAAAATATTAAATACTTTAGTAATATTTGTTATTATGTATTTGCTACTAATTTTTTTAACTTTATGAACTAAATACTGATTCTAATTTGTTGGTACAAAGTGATATATGTGTGATTAACTCATATTAGTAGGCTATTCTGTTTGAGATTATCAATATTCAAATTAATTTTGTGGTTTGTGTTAAATTTATTGAAAACAATGTGATAAAGCATGATTGGAACTATAAAGGTGCTAGAACTATGTTTTTACCTATTTTTATTCATGTGGGCATGGAGGCGTGTGGTTTAGTAGTTAGTCTGTTGCGCTTATGATTGCAAGATTCTGGTTTTGATTCTTGGGCTAGGCTTTGTGTTCTGTTCTTGATCAAAGCACTTCATTTCATGTTATTCCATTCAGCTGGCAAAAATGAATAATCCTGCAATGGACCAGCATTCTGTCCAGTTGGGGAGTATATATGTCACACAATCTGGGAAACAAGCCTATGGCTTTGGAAAGACCTTTCATCTTTGTCTTTAATATAGACATATGACTGCAATTTTATTTTCTTTGTAATATGGACATGTCACTATGAATTGATATTTTTGTTGCTAACAAGTTGCAATGGAATGCAGTATATTTTCTGCAAACATGGAACATGGGTGTTAAATAATGAGGATGATGATGATGTGTTTAGTTGCTCTAACTTTATAAATGAACAACAAGAAGGCATCAGCATGGATAAAATTTAATCTAAAAACTAGTTTTCAGTTCGCATATTATTCAGTTGATGGGTAAAACTATATCTTATTTGTTAAGTGAAAAATAATTGTTATTTTGACAGTCATTTTACCACGAGATATCCATTATCATCACATGGTGTGTAGATGGATTGATGATAACCAATCCTTATAAGTTTCTGCCAGATCAATTTACAGTTTTGCTGATTTCAACAACACTACTTTCTCTGCTAGGAATTCTGGCATAAGTCATTGAATAGAGTGGGGTTGAGTGATCTATACATAGGTGGCTGCTTGTGAGTTCCAGTGTACTTGTGCAATGAAGTATTTTGTCAGGAATTAAATATATCTTGATTATTCTTACCTTATTGTTATTACCATTGATGTCATCAATGCTAGGTTTATTTTTGCTGTCATTCAAGTTTGTATTTGGCAAGCAAAATAATTTAAGGTCTAAAACATATTTTCCTACATTCAAGGAGGTTCATTCAAAAGAAATTAGTTGGTACTTTTCCAGAACAAATGACTGATGCAAAAACTCTTACATGAGTTGAATTTATGTTTTACTCTTGAATTTATTTATTTGTTTGTTCATCTAGTTAATTATTTATATTTCTGTCTTCAAAAAACAGCATAATGAATACATTAAAAAGTAAAATAAAAAGAAGATATTTGTATTTATAATGAATGCACTTTGATGAAATTGTTTCTGCTCCGTTTTTTCTTAGAAATTATGCAGAGATTTTCAAAATAAAGCAAATTAGATTATCATTTTGATCTACATAAGCAGGAATATTTGTGCCTCTTTGAAAGGAATACTGCAATAGAAAGCAACCAAATTAGTATAAATCTTAAAATAAGCACGGACAACAATAAATATTGGTGCCAAATTTTGCATTGCATCTGTAATGTAATTCTGTGAAGGATTGAATTTAGACAAAAACAGATTCAGTTTCATAAATTATCTCATGAACTTGGTAGTTCCATTGTATAGTAACTTATATGTGGATATGGATCTTAGTGTTCTGTTTACATCAGCACAGAAATTCTTAAGTATAAATACATATACACACTAGAGAATACAAACCTAAGCATTTGATTGTGTATATGAGCTACTTTGGATATATGATTTTAAATGCATGCACGCACTTGTCATAAACTTATTGATACATATTCACCTATGCAGTAAACAGAAACACATTATGCATGCATGAACACACACATGCACACACACACACACACACACACACACACAAATGTCAATGCACACTCACATATACACACACGCAATAATCAAAGTTTTAAACAAAATCTGGAAATAAATTTTGATAGCTGTTCTTAAATGTAAAAGCATTTTCTTCACAGAGTAGTATTTCATTATGAAGACAAGCAAATTGACTGCCAACTTTGCTATGCTAAAATTTAAAAGAAGTTAAATGGAAAAGACTATGTTTAATTAAATAAATGCATGCACACTCCCACGAGCATGTACATGGATACAGAGTACACTTGGACATCTAAAACACTCTTTAAAATTAGTTTTGTTCAGTCTTAATTCAATTATTTACTATATTATATTTAATTTCTCTTAGTTGCTTGTTGTTTTCTATGCGTATAACTGCAAACACATATACCTATGTTGTATTGATTGAAGAGACTGGATCAAAATGAAACGTTTTCTTTGTAAGTAGTAAATATAATAATTGCTTTAATGATTAGGGACTATTCTTTATATTTTTATTTCATAAGAATTATTCAGTCTTTCTATAAATTCAGTATTGTTATTTCTCAACATATTTTTTTAGATTAGTCTCTTTTAATATTATACTGTCATATGTTTGGCAAATTCGTTGCATACACATAGACTGTAGTAAATGAGAATCGTTGAGCATTCTAGCTATTTGTGACATTAGTGTCTGAAAAGATGTTAATATTCTATATATTGTGAGATTTGACTGGCATGTGGTGTCTAGACACCTCTGACTGATAATTTCCAGTGGAATGAAATTATATGATATCAGACTTCCTGCACACATGACAGATAATTATTGTCTGTTACGATCTATGTGTGTGCTTTTATGCACCAAATTCCTATATGAGATGATCTCTCAAGACTAATAGCACAGTATTCACTGTTCTAACAAGACATCCATGTTAAGCTGGATATAAAGATTAACTTTTGGTATTAATACCACTTCCTTTGCTAATAAATTATTTATATATATATATATTACAGTAAATACATCACCTGTAATTTCATTGCCTGGTAATTTTATCATAAGTCAATGCATTGTTGAAGTCATCATCATGCTTTTTATCTATAGTGTAAATACATTACAAAGCATTAACATTTTGATTGCAGTGTAAACTCATTGCAATCCATCAATAATGAAAAAAAATGAAGAACAAAAAAATTTTCCTTTTCAGTTTCCTAAATTTATACATGATGAAGAAAACATGTCAAACTTTATATTAAGAATAAAATCACACATACTCACAGTAAAAAGATAACACTAGTTTGAATTATTGGAAGGAAGAAACTCTCTAAAAAGACAAATTATGAGCAGTACCTCTTAAACCAGTATTTTGTAATTTTGATATTCATTGGTGATATGTTGAATTGTTACAGCAGTCTATTTATATTTCTTTCTGCAATGTTTCCTGATTGCTCTTTTCTCAAGATTTCAAAAATTTTCCAGATTGTTGGATGGAATTATCTTTCCATTTTTTATATATTGCAAATAAAACTTTAATGTTTAGTAATGAAATTACTCTGCAGATAAAAATCTTGGTGATGAGTTTACTGACAATATACTTGTCATGACAATGAATTTGTCAGCAATGTCCTGGCTTATGTAATTACCTTGTGATGAAATTACAGGCAATGTATTTGCCATGATGTGATTATTTGTGATAAATTTGCATTAAACAATACTGTATTACATTATATCCATAGATTTTTATCAGTGTTTTCTGTTATAGAGATATGTAAATAGCACGATTTTATATACAATATATTCTTGGACAAAAAGCAAAATAGTAGGGATCTACTAGATTAGTTTCAATTCATTTGTTGTAATTTTATCTCTGACTGAGTACTCATTTTAATTGCCTATGAAAATACTGCTTGTAAATCCTCTCCTGCTAAGGGCTTAATTCAATTCAATGAACTGATTTACATATATGCAAACAAGATAGACTGAGACAAGTCTGTTTTGAGCTTCTTTGTTAGGTGGTGATGCTTATCCAGTGGCTAATCCATTGCATACAGTGCCTCTTTTGGCTTTAGGACTTGGTCATAGCAGCAGCAGCAGTGCCGCTTACCCAGGGATTCTAGGCAGCTGCTTAGGGAGTGCTCCAGGATACCTTATTTTAAACACAGATGGAAAACTGGTGACTGTACAAGCTAGATGAATTTGGTAGAATGTTGTTGAATACTTGGAGCAATAATTTAATTTGATGAGGCCATGTTACTTGACACACACTGCTTGCTTCCTTCTGAACCAATTTCTCTACTGATGTCTTCCAACAAGTTTGCGGTTCTGTTTTTCCTTGACAGTTGCTTACACCTCATTCTGGATTAGTACCCTCATGTTTTCCTCTGCACCTTCTCATACTTATGTTATGTGCTGTTAGCTGGGCTCTATGCCTGCCTGCAGTGATGATCAGTTTCTCAATGACCTTTAGAACAAATGTTTTTGTCACAGTTAGGTCACCCATATATATTGAAGCCCTGTTGAAAAACCTGCGTAAGTAGCCTTTTGCCCTGTAATCCATCTGACATAACCAGGGTATTCATAACAAGTGCAAACAGGATCACTAAACTGGTACATCCAGTGATATATATTTCTTAAGCTTGTTTCAAACTGATGTTGTAGAACCAGTAAGGACCCTCAGAATAAATTTGTTGTCTTAGTTCAGAATGAAGACTCTGGGCCTTTTCTGGGAGAACCACTTTGTGGTATATCAATCAGGTGTTTGCAAGGTCTAGCTAGATCCTTTTTGATTTTCTCAGATTCCTTGCTTCAGTGCTTCAGACACTCTAGTATCTTGGAGAACTCCCATCTTTCGGAACTAGGGTAATAATGTAGGAGTTTCACAAGATGAAGAATACTTTCCCCTCACCATAGCTAGTAAGAAAATTCTGGACTGACCGATGTTCTTCTACACTTAACACTTTGTAATTCACATCTCATCTATATATCCTCACTAATAATCCAGATTTCTCCTATTCTGTACTATTGTCAAGATGCTCCAGGTCCTATAGGGTATTCTTGCTTGCTTCTTGCATACCTTGTAAGGTAGCCCACTCAGCACAAGGATTGAACCTAGCTTCATATTGATCCCAGTACTTGAGGATGAAAACAAAGTCAACCACAGCAGTATTTGATAGCAAGTATGGCTGTGTATAGGTGCAGGCATGGTGGCATGGTAAGGAGTTTACTGCCCAGCCATATGGTTCTAGATTCAGTTCCAATGTGTGGCACCTTAAGCAGTGCCTTGTACTATATATCTGGGTCAACCAAAGTCTTGTGAGTAGACTGGCTTGACAAAAACTGCAAGAGGTCTATTGTGTATAAATATATGTGTGTGCGTGTATGTTCATGTATTTGTGTTTCTTCCCCACCACTGCTTGACAACTGGTGTTGGTTTGGTTATGTCCCCTTAACTTAGTAGTCTGGCAAAAAAGGGCCAGTAGAAAGTATACCAAGCTTATAAAAAAAACACTAGGGTCAGTTTGTTCAACTAAACACATAAAAGTGGCACCCCAGAATGGCAGCACTTAATGACTGAAACACGTAAAGGATAAAAGATAAGGACGTATGTATGTGTGTATGTATGTATGTATGTATGTTTGTATGTATGTATGTATGTATGCATGCATGCATGTATGTATGTATGTGTGTATGTATGTAAGTCTTCTATTTTTTGATTATTATAAATCTTCCATATGTTAGCGGAAAAGGACATCAAAAACCAAGGCAGAATGAGTATCTCAAGTCATTTATAATAATTTAACTAGGGTAAGGTTAATGTGAAGTCTTACAGCTGTTTCTGGTATCCCAAGTGATAGGCTAACATGTCCATACACTGGGTATTCCATCATGAGAAAAACAAATTGGCTATGTATGAAAGCTCTAGACAGAAATTCACAGTTTATAAAGAATAAAATAGAAGAATAAAGAATAAAAGTAGATATAAGAATACAGACAAGATAATAAAAGTTCACAATTCATCTTTTTCCAAAGGGTATGGTGGTTGGTCCGTACTTTCCATGAAGGTAAATCCGGGCAGAATTTCGGCAGTATTTTGAATGATGCATTCATGTTGAAGTGGTTAGTATATCAATAATCTGCATAGGTATATAGAGTAAGAAAGACAGACATCAAGGTAGACATAAATGGGTTGTGAGTGAGTGGATAGAAGAGAGGGGCAAAAGAGAGAAAAGAAGGAGAGAGAGAGAGAGAAAAAAAAGAGAGAAAAGACAGGAATGGAATAGGTGTGAGAAAGAATGCAATCGAAAGTAAAGTAAAATCAAAATTAAAAAAATAGAAAATAATAATAAAAAGAATAAAGATGCCAGCATTATTCTTCATAAGTGTTTGGGGTGAGAGGTCAGGTGTTAAAGGTTTTGATAAAGTGGAGGAGGAAGATATTTAAGTCTATTAATTAAATAGGTTAGATGTCGTCAGTGGTCAGTAGGGATAGTTAAAAGTAAATGCCTAGCTGAAGGGAATGTATATAGGATAAAACTACAATTAATCAAATAAAGGATACAAATTTAAAAATTAAAATTTAAAAGATAAAAGTTATAAGTTAAATTAAATTTAAGATTAAAAATTTAGAAATTAAAAGTTAAAAATTTAATGAATAAAGCTAGTTAGCATTTAAAGTACTCATGTTGATGGAGAAGAAAAGGAAAAGGAAAGGAAAATGTATGTATGTTGTAACGACTGTGGAAGCATTTAGTCAAATGTTATGTCTTGATTTTGCTTGCATTTGGACCTATCAAAGAATGTAAAGGCTTACATATAGAAAAAATGCTTCGTGTTGTTTATTGAGTAGTTGTGGTGTATTTTATATTTATTCTTTATTTTTAAAACTTATTTTTTATTTTGATTTTACTTTACTTTTTATCTTATTCATTCTTTCCCGCACCTATCCCATTCCTGTCTTTTCTATCTTGTTTTCTTTCTCCTTTTCTCTCTTTCTCCTCTCTCTTTTATCCACTCACTCACAACCTACTGCTGTCTATCTTGATGTCTGTCTTTCTCACTCTATATATCCATGCGTACCATTTACATACTAGGTAGCCACTTCAACATGAATGCATCATTCAAAATACTGCCAAAATTTTGCCTAGATTTACCTGGGATTAAGCCTAAGGGCCTATACCTTCATGTAAGTATGGACTAGCCACCATATTATTTGGAAAAAGATGAATTGTGAACTTTTATTATCCTGGCTGTAATCTTATATCTACTTTTATTCTTTATTCTTCTATTTTATTCCTTATAAACTGTGAATTTCTCTGTCTAGAACTTTCATACATAGTCAGCTTGTCTCTGATGATGGAATACCCAGTAGTGTATGGACGTGCTAGTCTATCACTTGGGATATCCCAGAAATAGCTGTAAGACTTCAAATTAACTTTACCCTAATTAAATTATTATAAATGACTTGAGATGCTCGTTCTGCCTTAGTTTTTTATGTACTTTTCCTCTAATATATACTTGCTAACATGGAAGCCTAATATGGATCCCTAACTCCAGCCTCAGCCATGAACTTGGAACCTAATGGATGACCAATTATAGCACTTACTCAGCGTATCTATTCATTGAGATCACCAGTGAATTAAACCCTTCATATCATTTATATATATATATATATATATATATATATATATATATATATATATATATATATATATATATATATGTGTGTGTGTGTGTGTGTGTGTGTGTGTGTGTGCGTGTATATAAAGGATATATATATATATATATATATATATATATATATATATATAATGGATATATATATATATATATGTATAAAGAGAGAGAAAGAGAAAGGGAGAGAGATAGTTATTTATATAAATTTTACTCTGCAAAATACATCAGTGAAAGAACAAGTTTATGTTTCACAATTTTTTCTCTTTTGAATGACATTATGCAGTTAGAAATAATTCAACAGCTGATACTTTCCAGAAAGTACATTGAGTACATTTCTCTTTTTGAAATGATAATAAAAAATTGTATTTTAGGAAAAAGAGAAAACCTCTTGTGAATTAAGATTTCAAACACTAGTCGTTGTTACTTTTATTTTTATGTAGCTTAGGATTTCATGAGCTGCCTAATGTGGCACCTGAATAATTTTGTGGTTTAGGTGCATATTATTTTCAATTGGAAATTTTGGATTTTCAACATAGGAAAAAAAGAATCTTTTAGAAAGTTTGCATTTATAATGAACATAAGCAGCATTGTTAATTTATTACACAAAGCCAATTAATATGTCTAATTTCACTAGTGAATATCATGAATAATAAGAGAACAAACTATGTACTTAAATAAAAGTAAAAACATAAATGATGAAAAATGAGATATTTTGAATATATATATACTTCCGAAAAAGCAGATACAATTTATGTTTGTATTTATGTTTTGTGTTTGCATAAATATGTGTGCTTATGTATGAAATATATGTGTGTGTGTATATATATATATATATATATATATATATATATATATATATATATATATATATATATATGTTTATATGTATGTATATATGGAGAGAGAGAGAAACGTGTATTTCTCTGGAATATACATAATAGTAGACCTTTATATAAAGTTCATTATTTTGATGTTTACTTTCTTATTTCAGATATCAGAATTTATTCTTTGCAATGTTAAATTCAGTTTCTAAAATATTACAAGTTTATGTTTCTATTTTCTTTTTCTTTGTATATAAATTTTTCTTAAATGTGACAGATACATATTCCATCACAGACTATTTCCCTAATAGATTAAAAATTATTTGATCATAACTGCTTTTGCAAAGATTGTTTGTAATTTTTCCTCCAGGAAAAGTATTTAGAATGTTATTTCTTCCTTTAGCAGTTGAAAAAAATTTAGAAAAGAAATTCTCATAAAATCGTTAAAGAGTGGAATACATTCATACATTTTTCATGGATGCAAGTAAAAGAGTTACCTGTGTGAAGAATAAATACTAGATGTTAGAATTTAAAGTTCATTTTCATGTAAAATTCTTTTAGGGTTTTGTAGGAAGGAATAACGCTAAAATTTATACGTCAGAAAAGATAAGGGACATACAAATAAAGCATATATGAAGTATTATATAGCAAATACAGTTGGGAAATATTACAAATCCTTATGCCAACTTGTAGATAAATCAAGGATATAAATGACGGTACCAGACTAATTTTTGTATAGAATTCGGTTTCATTTATAATTTTTTAATTTTTACTCTTACTTGTATTAATAAAATTACCATGATATTTTAGCATTATCACGATAGGTTTGTCAGAAGAAGCAGCCTCATGAATCAAGTTAGGTATGAATTAACTAATAAACTTTTGTATCTCAGATTGGTGCATATATCTAATATCACTTTATATTTAAATTCTCAGCAGTTAATTCAGTTTGATTCATGTAGTTATTTCTTGTTACAAAGGTAAAAAGTTCCTTCCCAAGTCATGTAGACTCATGGGACCAATTCCTTGGATCCTTAAGCAAATCAACTACCCACTGGATGGGATGCCAATCCATTGCAGGAATACTCTTTTTGTTTTAGCTGAGTGGACTGGAGTAATGTGAAATGAAATGTTTTGCACAAGCACAAAACACATTGTCCAGTCCAGGAATCAAAACCACAGTCTTATGATCATGAGTGCGACACCCTAACTTACTGAACCACGTGCTTCTGCTGTTTGTTACAAACATCAATAGAAATTGGGGCACCTTGCTCTGTTGGGCATTAGTATACGTGTATCCATATATGTTATATGTGTATGTATGTAATGTATGACTGTAATTATCTTATGGGATAAAATATTTCATAATAAAATAACAGCAAAATATCTTAAATTATAATAGTTATATTTTTGTATTTAATTCAAGAAGCTGTGGTAGATGCTTTCTTGTGGAATGAGTAATGCTGTTACCTGGAAAATGATAGATAGTTACTTTGAATCCAATCAAAGGTTCAATATCTCTTTTTCTAATTTAGTATATTGAATTTCATTTTACATTAGAAGATTAGTTTAAAGTGTAAGGTGAAAGTTTGAAGATTCTGTTATTACAATTAGTTATATTTTAGGCAGTGCTTAAATTCAATTTAAAGCAAGTATACTGGTAGGAAATTAATACTTTGCAAACAATAATACCATAGAAAGATACATACAGAGGTCTGTTTTCTAGATTTTGTGGCATATATATTCTTCCCCTGGATGCAATGCCAGTCCATCACAGGATTACTCCTTTTTGCCAGCTGAATGGGCTGGAGCAACATGAAATGAAGTGTTCTGCTCAAGAACACAACACACTGTCTGGTCCAGGAATTGAAACCAGAATCTAATGATTATGAGTGCAACATCATTACCTAACCACTGAGAAACATGCTTCTTCACAAAATTGTATTAGTATTTCTGGTATAGTATTTCTCATAATGTAAGTGAATGATTGTTAAATTCATTAAATATTTAGCTAAAGCAACTGAAAAAGTGGTGTAGGACAGGTGGTCTACATTATTTATTCACTTGAGATAATCAATGGAATATACTAGAGTTATTATGGTAGAATTGACATCTGCTTCATTTTAAAGCTGTGTCATTTTTGTGTGAAATTATTAAGATCTAACTTTCTAAGAAAAACTTACTTGTTATCTCTTAGTATTTGAGAAAATTTTGCCATATCAATAAAAGAAGTGGTTAATTACAAGGCCTATCATTATCACTACATCAGACAAATTCAATTAGATTGTTAATGCATTTTTTATTCATTTATCATGAGAAATTTAAACCTCATAAATGAAAAGAACAGAGAATAATAGTAATGCACTGATGTTGAAGATGATGATGGAATTAATTGTTATAACTAGATAAACCTACCATTTAATTCAATTAGTATTTAGTCAGTAGCTAAATCTTTATATAACAATAGTGTAACATATTTAAATCAGACATTTTGTTCTTTGTTTTGTTGAAATATATTTATTTTATCTTGGCAATTGTTATAAATCAATGTTTGAAAGACTATATTTTAGTGTATTAAGGCTGAGTGACAAGCTAGAGACTTTTCATAGCTTTTTATTCGAAATGCATCATTTTGTGTCAGATTTAAGTAGCTTAGATTTATTTTTAATAAGAGAACAATTATGAACAAATGAAATATTTTACATGTGACTTTTACTTTCTCCCAGACTTTTTATGTTTACGATGACAATTTCTCAAGTAATTGTCAGTAAGATGAAGGTACATAAGACTTAATGGGTACACATATCAGTAAGATAAATACAATAAGTAATAAGACATAATCTGTTATTGTAGTAAAAGAAAACACATAATTGTTTTTGCTTCTACTAAGTTGATTCTTATCTCAGGAATTTTTGCCTGCCAAATATTTCAGATTTACTCAGTCTTTGATAGCCCTCACCTTATTTCTTGACATTCAAATTTTATTTATGGAATTTTTGTTGTTGTTATTGCCATTATTAGTCTTGGCTTTGATTGAAGCCTTTGCCTGTGTCTGATAAGTAAGACACACTTAGTTTTCGGTTTTCCTCTTCAGATTATTGCTTTCTAAGTTATTCATAGGGGGACCATCATATTGAAAAACCCAACAATAGATGACTGCAAACTATTGTAAGTGTTGTTGTCACAGGTTCATTTGAAACATTAGGCATGATTTTCTCTCTGACAAATGAAAAATCAATGAAACAATGACATCTGTAATATTTCTGTTTTTCAATAACTGAAATAAGTATTAGCTTATTATACTTATTATATACATAAGTTAACCGATTTTAACATCGCTTTCTCTATAAAGATTTTCATATGATTTATACATGTATAGAAAATACAGGCAATAGATGGTAATATTAGTGGAGAAGCTTACACAATTCCAGGCAGTATTTAGTTATGACTTCTTATATGCTAAATTTAAATTCTACTGAGGTTATCATTGCTACTTATCTTTCCAGGGTTTAATAAATACGTACCAGTGAAATAATGATGTTATATAATAAACTGCTCACCTTATACCAAATTTGTGGCCTTCTACTCATGTTAGAAATCTATGTATATTTGAAAGAGGGATGGATGGCATTTTGTTTTGAAGTATTTACTTACATCCCTGCATATTCTGACTTTGCCAAGATGAATTTTTCATGTCATTAATCCAGTCGTGTGCATAGGTTTTAATTAAATCAACACAGAGTGTACCGGGTGGTTTTTATATGGCACTGGTACTAGTGAGGTCACTAAATAACTTGCAAGATAAAACTCAACAGAGGTAGGTTGTAGTATTGAGGGAGGTGGATTTATGCCAGCTGATGAGAAGTTAATGTATGACAGAGCAACAAAAACAGGTGTGTTGCAGTAGAGGAAATACATGGCTACCCTTGTTGGAAAAGGAATGAAATTTGGTGAATAGGTGTCAGAACATATCCTCAAGTTAGAGAAAGGTTTACATAAGAGAAGTGATGCAGAAGATTGGACAGAGTGAATGAGTATGTAAGTTCATGAGAGTGTGAAAAGAGTGTGGCAGTTGGATAAAGATGAGATAAATGTAGTAAAGGGTTAACATGAGTTTATATATATATATATATATGTACTTCAAGTAGGAATGAGATACAATACTGCATGATTTGGACAGTAATATGAAATGCAAACCTTATAATGCATACTCAAAAGAGTATGATCTATGCTTGGAAAAGACACTTGAAATAATATTATGTAATAATAAAATAATCAACAAGCACTCAGAGATTATTTTAACATGTAACTAAAGACTTAAAAGCTCACTTCTAGAATGTAGAAAGAATGTGTAATATTCAATGTTATATCAGTCATTTATTTACTCAAAAATGTACATATTATTTGGTAATTACTTCTACTGGCAAGATTATATTGTTTTTCACCTGAATTTGTGATATTCATAATAGTTTATATCTGTCTCCAATCATTTAGTTATATCAGTCCATCATTTGCTCAAAAATGCTATTATAATGTTTCAGGATTATTATTGGTATGTTTAAATTATTTATATTGTTGTCCACCTAAATTGCATGGTCCCATAGAAACTGATATGCTAGTTAAAGTTATTTAGGTAAAGGGGAAATGACTATAGAATAGACTGTTAGAGTTTAAGCGGAAAATGATCTAAAGGGTGACATGGAGAGATGTACTTTCATGAGAGCAAAAAAGTGGGTATCTTTAAATAGATATATGAAGGTGTATACAGATATAGGTTCATTAGAGTGAAATAAAAGAATTTATATGTATTTATAATAGATGCTAAATTTTCTCACTAAGCATGTGTTGACTTGAGGCTATAGTAGAAGACACTTGTCCAAGGTGCCATGAAGTGGGACTGACCCTGAAACTGTGTGGCTGCAAAGTGGACTCTTAACCACACAGCCATGCCTGTGCCTCTACATACTTTCATTCTGAAAATATTTTACACAATGTTTTTCAATCATTATTAAATAGATGAAAGAATTTTCAAACAAATTTTATGTAAAATATAAGCTAATTATATGCAATCCATAATTTTTCTCTACTGTAAAATCTCTTCTGTTATAATTAGTTCTTTCAGCCTTATTTGGCTACTTTACTTTTCTACTTATTTCAATAATATATCTTGCATAGAACATGGTACAATCCAAATAAATATAAAATCTCATGATATTGCTCTGTGAAGCAACTTATTGCATTATGTAGCCTTAAGAGAACAGTAGTTATAAGATAATCAATGAGAGCTTCCATGAAGTGCACTGCTGACAGATCTCATCACCTCAGAAGTGATATTTCAAAATATGTTCAGGTTGACATTTTGCTGGAAGTCTATCCTTATTTACCAAAATCCTTAGTAAATATTGTATAAAGGTTTGTTTTTTTCTTCTTTCATTGATCTTGCCTAAAGATCAAGAAATCTTTAATATTAGTTATTTATTGACTTCCACCACTTCAAATTTATATTATTGCCATACAGGTATTTAAAATTAAAAGTTATATGACATTTTTTAGAATATACTACAAGGGTTAGCTAAAATAATTTACAGGCATCTGATATGCAGGAAGAGTGCATGCTTTATTAAGGAAATAAAAAAACTTACATGACATACCTTAAAACTTAATTAAAGTTTATTTGTACATATATTTCTATTTAAAACATTCTAATGTTACCTGTTATCTTTTTTTTATTTAATAAATTAAACAAAATTTTAATGCTACTTCAAGATTAAGTTAGTTTTGGTAAATGCTTTACTGAGGAGATTTAATAAAACTAAAGCACGTTGGCTGTTTTCACCAGTAGGCTTAAATGCCAGATTATCTTCAGTTGGCATTGTTTATATCATACAAGCATTTCAATCAACATGTTATACTAAAGATACCTCCCTTGAATTTTGTCTTTTTATTTTACACACACCTCCAGGTATGTAGAAATATTTTTCAAAACACTTTAATTTTATCAAACCCCACTAAAGCATATTTTACCCACCAAAACTAACTTATTTTTGATTTAGCATGTAAACATTGTTCAATTTATTAAATAAACAAAGGTGATAGGTAATATTAGAATGTTCAGAATAGAATTACATGAACAAATAAGCTTAAATTAATTTTTAAGATAAGTCGTGTAAGTCTGTAATTATTTTAAGAAATAATACAATCTTTTTGTATCCTGTTTCTCTGTAAATTATTTTGCTATATATTTAGCTGATTCTTGTAGTATACTAAAAATTATAACCAAATATATATAACTCTTAATTTTACATGGATAATTTAAGCTGATTGAAATGTTTTATGTATCTGAAACTTTGTCATAATTATTTTGTAGTTAAGATGTGGAAAAATATATTCCTTGAAAATATTTTCCGTAATATATAGCAATTAGATGGCAGCTAACTTATTGTTTTGTTTTTTAAATATAAATTAATATAACTAGTATCGTAATTATCATTAATTATAATATGAAGCAATATAGTTGGTGTAATTTGCATCATTAATATAATATTGAGCAATGTAATTACTATTGCATAATATAATCTTCAGGTTATGTAATAGGGCCTTCTATCTTAAGCCTTCTGTATGAATTGAGTGGTTTTCAAAATTTATAGGTCCTTATATATTGACTACTGTACTAATTTATGTAATTATTCTTAAGTATTTTTCAAATCATTAATTTTTTAGTGTCTATTGCAGGTTTTATGAGTCTATAATATTCTTAATGTTTTTAGGAGGTTAAACGAAGAAATTTTGCACAAAGTTATGTATTCTATTTCCCTTTAAAAAAATGTACTTGTTTGCAAAATTTCATCTCTGTAGGTGCAAAACTGTAGTCAGCAACTTGGAATATACATATATACTTTTACTTTTCTATATTAGTAAAGGCAGTGAACTGGCAGAATGATTAGTATGTTAGACAAACTGCTTAGCAGTGTTTCATCTGTTTGTTTGCGCTGAGTTCAAAATCCTTTGAGGGTTGATGAATTAAGTACAAGCTGAACACTGGAGCCAATGTAGTTGATTAGTCGCCTCCCTCAACATTTCACGCTTTGTACCTATAGTAGAAAAGATATTAAAAAGGTTGTAGGCTAAATTTTGAAGGTGGTTTGGTTGTTATATCTAGCAGGTTAAATGGGAGGGATCCATGGTAACTGGAACATGTGTGTTTTAGCTTAGGAAGTAGTGATACATGTTAGCAGATGTTTTCTTAAGAGGCACAACCTAGTTGTTATGGAAACCAAATGCTTCTCTTTTTCCTTGGTTTGTTCTGAATTTTGACAGGAATTTTAGGCTATTATAGCTCATGGTCATGCTAGATAAAGAAATATTTCACAAAGGGGAATGACTGAGACATTGCTCAGAGACTTGCCAAGGATGACCTAAGAAGATATCAACAAAAGGTGGATACCACAACACATTGCAATGGTGCATTCCCCATATCTGACCTGACTAGTAGAATAGTACTTTAAAAGTGTCAGTTTACTCTTTCCTCCTTTGTTAAAGCTTTATTAAAAAGAGAAAAGGAACATAAGTGCAAGAATTTGGTTTCATGACAAGGAGGTAGGTGACTAACAAATTCTTTCTTTGATAAAGCTACCGGCCTCTCAGAGATAACATTCCTAGTTATATGTGTAAAATGAATAACATAGAATATAGTGTTTGTTTTTCAGCAATATAAGTAAACTCCAGCAATAGATTTGAACTCATGGAATATGAGAAAATACCTCATCCACTTAGGATAAAGTTGTAAGCTTTAGGAATTCCTTTATCTTATTCAGCTATTTCTCTTGTAATGATAACTCGTTGCTGTCATTTAAAATCACAGCATTTCCTGATGGTGGAAAACGTAAATGCATACTGCATTGAATAAACTTAATTGAAATAGATTCTGAACTCTGAATTCTAAATGTTCATATATTTTCACCAGCAAGAACTTTTCAAAGAGTAAAGTATATCTACTGCTCTTCACTGTAGCAATTGTATATTTCTTATTTCTAATGGCACATTTCTTTTGTACTAAATATAACCTCATCCCTTTGAGTTTCCATTGATGACGAAAATATTGAAAGATTCTATGAGAAAATATTTTACACTTTAACTTTGATTAAATTGATCATATTTTGCCAAAGTTATTTGAATTAAATTCTTAGGTATTTTCAGATTGTATTTCGTTTCTTCTTTTCCTTTCAGTATACGTTAATACTCTAAATTTTGCTTTCTGTAGGTAAATTTGAAATACTTGAGTATTTATTTATGCATATATATGCATGTTTGTGCATATTTTCTAAAGTTTATAAATCTACTGGATCTATATATTAAATTAGGGCCAACATATAAGCCAGCTTATAATAAGTTTTCCTGACTTTGTTAGGCTGTTAGGAAATAGTTCAAAAACATTGTATTTATGGACATATTTCAATACCGAAAGGATTTCATTATTATAGGTATACCTTGGATTTCATGGAATTTATATTTTCTTTTATGTATTAGAATACTTTTTAAAGCAACATTTAAAAAAAATTGTTGGTTTTCATTTCATTATGATGTCATTTTGCTATTAGGCACATATGTGTGTATGTGTGTGTGTGTGTGTGTGTGTGTGTGTGTGTGTGTGTGTGTGCATGTACATGAAAGTGTGCGTGTGTGTATGTGCATATGCATTCCTTCACATATCTTTTTACAATTACTCCTTCTGGAGTTTGCGCATACCATTCTTTGCTTCATCCAATCCATACTTTCCACAGAGCTCCCAATGAATCCTTCTTATAGTATTTTGTCTTCTTTGGTATTCTTTTAGAACCAGCTTCGTAAGCCCATACACACTATGCCATACAGCCTCCCTTTTATCACAATACAATCTGTCCTTAGCTACCTTATCGTACTTGCTTGTGAGTTATGGCTACAGTTATATCACTTTTATCTTTTACTTGTTTCAGACATTGGGCTATAACAATGCTGGGGTACAGTTTTGAAGAGTTTAGTCAAACAAATTGGTCTCAGTATTTTTTTAAAGCCTGGTACCTATTCTGTTGATTTCTTTTTGCCAAAGTGTTAAGGGAATATAAAGAGGCCAACACTGGTTGTCAAGCAGTAGTGAGGGACAAACTCAAAGAAGCACACACATAGATCTGTATATGAACACACACACACATAGCTCTATATATGAACACACACACACACACATACACACAACACTCATACACACATGCAATTGGCACTTTTCATTCCATCCCCTAAATCTATTCATAAGGCTTTAGTCAGTCTGGGAGCTATAGCAAAATACACTTGACTATGGTGCCACACAATGAGACTGAACCCAGAACCATGTGGTTGATGAGCAAACTTCTTACCATACAACCATGTCTGAATTTCATTTAGCAGTTACAAATGGTAGTTACCAGCCTAGTTGAACAGTAACTGCATCAAAATCACCAGCTTCAGAGTCCTGAAAAGTTCATGAACATTGACCCCATTTCTGTAAATATCTTCTTTAAAAAAATGAAAAAAACTAGTTAGATATTATTAAAACTTTCTCAAGACAAAACTAAATGAAGAGCAGAGGTTATCAAACAAATTCATCTTACCTATGCCAGAAAAGAAAACTTAACAATTTTGTTCTGCATAAATTTTTTAAAATTCTTGCAAATCACCAGATGCTAAAACAAACAATCAATTCTCATATATCAAATAAAATAAATGGTGTAATTTGAAATGTCAAAAATATTTCTTCTTCCTTTCTTGAGCACATTCAATTGTTTATGGCTGGTGTTGATATATAAACTATTTTTCATTGAATAAATATTTCATCACGGTCCTTTATAGATACTTAAATTTGATAAAGTTTTAGTGAATATTTACAAAATGAAAGGAAATAAACAAATTATTTTTCTTAAATATCTCAGTTCTTGTATCATTCTTGTAAATATATGCAAAAAAAAAAAAAAAAAAAAAAGTAAGTTTTTCTATTTCCTTCTTGGCATCAAATAAATATGTTTCACTTTACATTGTACACCAGTTGGAAATCTGATACCCTTTTGAGAAACTTTATCCCTTCCTTTGCTTTCTCTTGCTCGCTTTCTTCGTTACTCTTTCTCCGTCTTCTTTTCTACTTATTTCTCTATCACATCTTTTCTCTTTAGATCTCCTTCCCATATCAGCTTGCTCTTTTCATATACCTCAAAGTTAAGCATCTAGTAATTTGAACAAAGTAAGACTCATTTATCATAATTTATAAGGACAAGTGATGCACATTTTGCTGTCTTTAAGATTAAACTTGTAAAAACGTTGGTCAATGTTTTGCTTTAAAAGCTGAAATAATTGGCATTTGTTTATGTACTTTGATGTTTATACATTTTAAGATAGATTTTGTTAATATAATGAGTATATTTCTGTTACTTACAAATAATTGTTATGTATAAATATTTATTACGTATAAATATATTATTTATAATGATTATAATGAGTGTGAAAATGATCCATATGAGTAATAGTATATGTTAGTTTTATATAACCCTTGGTCTACTCAGCTTGATCAGAGGCATTCCATATATATATATATATATATATATATATATATATATACAGAGAGAGAGAGAGAGAGAGAGAGAGGGAGAGAACTTGATATAGATCAATGTAACTGAATTTTTCTTTTAATAATTAATGCCTTGTTAATAATATAAGGGATAAAAGAGTATTAATAAATTTATTAGAAAATTGTATTAGAAGGAAGGAAAATTTTATTCTTGCAGATAAGTTTTCTTCAATTCCTTTTTTTTCTTCTTTTTCTTATTTGTCTGTCTGTGAAAGAAGGTTACAAAGGGCATTGATTTTTAACCTTTTCTTAAGCCTCAATTTGGAGGATATAGTCCAGGGAATAATGGTAAAAAAACTTAAACAAGGAGGTAATTCCAGAGAAGTGCAAACGTAGGAAGAAACAATCTGAAGTGTGTTTGAGGGTAAAAGAAACACCTGCACACTTTCTCTAAAAAAATATTCAAGACTTGTCCTAAGTGGGAATTTTATTGGTAATTTTCAATAAAGTTATTATAAGTATAAAGAGTTTAATAAAACATAGTAAAAATATATATATATAACATACTGCAAAAATCTACCAATATGTATCAGTCAAACTGTAACTGAAACCAAGTTATAAAATACTAAATGCTGAAGACAAATTTTGCATGAAAATTGTATGTAAAGTTCTTCATTTCAACTATATTTTGATACTCATAGCATTATAAGCACTGAATTTCAATTTATCATACCTATTCAGGAAATATATCTAATATATTCTTTCAATCAACTGAAAATCATGATAGCAAACTGAAGGTTTATGAAGGTGCATCTAAGAGCTAATCTATTGATAATGTCATTGATATTAATTATGGCACAAGTTTTTAATATCAGAGATTACCACAATATCATTGCATATGTGTTTAAATTTATTATTAAATATACATAACAATACATTAATTATTTATTAATTCTTATGCAATGACCACCAATGTTCTTTCAGTTTTATTGAAGTGTTATTTATAAATTTTGATTTGTAGCCAACCAGCCTCTACATTTACAGTCGAATAATGAATGTTGAGACATAGTGGCTCTAAATTTAAGGTGTTGAATTGAGTGATAGGTAATGAATTCAAACATTGCTTCAGAGATTATATTTGCTTCTGCACAAAGGCAACTTATTTCATTAAAACTAGTTTGCCTCATGTCACTTCCATTACATTTTGTTTTTTAAGTATGTAAATTTGTATTCATGTAGATCGGGAAAATAGCAAAATATCTCTTACATATATTTCTAAAAAGATTCTCATTATATTTTTCAAAGGTTCTCCTGACTTAATAACCGTTATTTTTAGTTAGAGGTCAAATGACAAATTTAATTTCTTTGGTCTTGGTATTAGAAATGTTTTATGTGATTTTTCAAATATTTTGAAGGATTGTTTTCTAAACTTTATTTTTGTCTATAATGTTCTTGTGGCCATTTTGTCTAGGTTAACATCAGAATATTTTGATTGGTTATTATTCATCACTTGGTAATGCAATTTGTGTGAGGATGTGGGTGTGTGTACATGACAATAATTGCTATTCATTTTATATGAACCCCATAAACCCAGACAAAATGACTACATTAACATTACCCACTTTATTATATTGAATGAAAAACAAATAAAACAAGCAAGATTTATATGAAATATGTGTGGAATAAATACAAAGACTTCAATAGCTAAGTTTCCATTTCAACACAGATGCTATTGTATTGCCTCCATCATTATTGATAGATTTTTATGTAATACATTCACATATGCATGTATCTGTATTTGTGAAATAAGTGGACAGTCAGTTATACTTTGATATAAAATCACTGCCCCTTTGTAAATTGAGAGATTTCTATTATTTATTGAATTTTTAGTTAAACAAGTTGTTTTACACGGATTAAATTTATGATATTTCAAATCTCATGTTGCTATATGTTATAAAGAAGTGATAATCCATTAACTAATGATTATATTTTTTTAATATTAATATAAAGATTAATATGTATAAATATTTCTGTTTATGTTCATGTTAATATTTTAACAAAAAGCAATAGAATAATTTACAGAGTGTGTATGTTAATTGAGCTTAATATAATATTAAGACAATAAAACAGCACCCATTTATTTTAAATCTTATTTATTTTGTTTTAGATTATTAATTGATTGTTTATAAATAAACAGCAATTAAATATTGGAAGAAAAATCTCTGAAAACTGCACATCCTGTGCAGAATGAAGTATGTATGTGTTATTAATTATCAAAATTTACTATTTATTTTTATGTTTAATTAAGAAACGGTAATAGATTTTAAATAAGTTTGCAAGGCTCAGTCATATTTTATTGCTTCCCCCAAGATCTCTATTTTATTTCTTCAATATATTTAATTAATTTCCTCAACAAAGGTTGTCATAAAATGAAAGACATATATGCATACAGGGTTACATAAGAAATCTAATTGTACAAAAGGTTGTTGCTAGGCTTAGGTGACAGTTCAAAATTGTCATTTTTCTCCTATACTTTTGCATCTTTCTCCTCTCATTCTTCATTGTTATTTCATCTCTCCTCCACCACCATGAATTCAAACATAGATTATGGAAATGGTTATATATAATCTTCTTTTTCTTTAGTTTAAATTCCATTGCATCTCTTTTACTTTAGTTATGGTAATTTTACTATAGAGATGAATCAAGCTGAGATTTAATCTTCTGTATCATGCACCAATGGTCTCTTACTCTAAAAAAAACTTTTATGAGAACAATGTTGTTACGTTTGATACAGAAAAATGCTTTTAGTTATGTTGGGCACATGAATTGACAGACCAACTAAGAAACCTTGGCATAGCTGCCCAACTTGCCAAGCATAACAGTCAAGTCTCTTGAAAATTATTCCCTACCATCTTTTATAATAGACGAATACATTAGATGACATTCATGAAAAGGCTAAATCCATTGATATACTCAATAAAGACTGACTTGGGGTTAAACAACTTCATTTCAAAGTTGCTCATATGTAGGCAATATCTCTTTCTCTCTTTCTTCTCTTTTAACCCATTTTATGGATTCTTATTGTTACTTTATAACAGCCTATACTCAAATGCAGATAATCTCACCCATTTCATACATTGGCATAATTTAGATATAAATCTAGACTTCTAACATCAGCCTTGCAGTGCCACCCAACAAACTTTCATATTTAATATTTAATGTTTTCTCTCTAGAATGCCTTCTCATTCCATCTTCTTCCCATGCAAGGGTCAACCTATATCTGTTTTTGTACTGATTGTATCTATTTAAGAGGAAAACAAAGGTCATGAGTATTATGTCTCCTCTTTCAACTAAATATGAACAAATTTAGCTTGATGAAAGCTGGAATAAAATGCTTTACATTTTGATAAAGGGGAAGTATTTTTTTAACATTGTTCAAGCAAAAATATAGTCAATATCAAACATTAAAAGGTATTTTGGTTGACTATTAATACTGACAGCTGTAACAATATAATAATCTTTCAAAGCAAAGGCTGTAAGTATTGGCAGCACATTTATTTTCATTTTATAAACTAAGTTTTTGATGTCACCAGAATTCTCATGAAAAATTCATCAAAAGTGCATATGAAAGCTTTTTGAAACATGCTTATTTCAGTTTAGCAATAAACAACTGTATAAATGCAATAGAAAAAGACTATAAGACTGACAGATGACCAAACCTTCAGATACACTAAATGCACTAGTATTGTTGTTGTTATTTAGTGTCATGCTATCCCTGATTAAGTATGCCTATAAACAACAACATTTCCAGTTGCAACAATCATGTCTTTTAGTTTCACTGATAATGTACCTACAACTATATTATGTCTTTGTCTTTCTTTTCTTTAAAAGGTAGTGTATAATTTAAGAGAGGTTTGATTGCTCATTGTAGCAAATCAACCAGCTATATATATATATATATATATATATATATATATATATATATATATATATATATATATATATATATATATATATATATATAGGTTACTTTGTTGGCTCAATGCACAAGAGAAGTTGTTAGCTATGAAATAGTTCTAATGACTGAAGGGACACATCACTGCAAATTGTACATCATTTCATCTATTTAGGCAATATAATTAGTTCTGCAAGTGGCTTTATAATATCTTGTAAATAGGATTAAAATATGATGGATAAAATTTGGGGAACTGGTACCTCTGTTGAGTTTCTCTCCCTTTGTGGAAAGCTTATTTTATGAGGCATACAAGTATGATGCTGTATGGCAGTAAATTATGAACAATGAATGCAGATAGGGAGTTATAATCTTTGATATACAACATTAATCTAAGAGAAAGCCTGAAAACAATGAGATAAGAAAGCAGCAGGATCAAAAGCATTGACTGATGTGTGTAAGAAGGATGGTTACATCTTCATAGATATATTATACAACTAGATGATCCATGCTGAGAAAGTCATATAGAATCATTAAATATAGAAATGCAGTAGAGAACATTCACCTAATACTTGCTTGCTGTAAGCATTAAATTTGGGTAACGGAATAAGTTAAATTCAAGATCAAATATTTTGTAAGTGATAACAAACATCAAATTCCAATTGAGTACTTTTACTCATGATAGAAAATGCAATCATATGTATTCCAGCACTGTTATTACAATTTGATTGCACAAAAAGTTTCATCCCTCCATTTTTCTATATATTACTCAGTCTACTTTATGAAGCACATATGCACTGTTATTAGCTTATATCTGCTGGTATGCTGATAATCTTCAAGATTACAGAATTAAGGATCAGTTATCAAAATCATGCTTTTAGTGTATTCTGTTCTTCCATGATGAAGAACGTCATTCTTGTTATCAAAATATACATCCAAAATAATTAATTCTTGGAAGACAGTCTATCAATAAAATGCATAGTCTACATTCTCAAATTTCCAAATATGCAAATAATCTTCATTGTATAATCTATCATTGTAAAAATTTGACTGGTTTCCTGCTCACACACACACACACACACACACATTTAGTAAAAAAAAATCATTAGTCTATCTTATTATTATTACTGAAATAGATTTATTCTCTGTTATTGTTTTCGATTAGCTTAAATAATTCATTGTTGTTGCTAGCAGCCAGTATTTATTTAATAAAAAGTGCAAAACCGTTTATTATAAAACTTTTATCTTGAGAAACAACAACATTTAAGTGTCAGGATAAAGTCTAGAAATAGTTTTCAGAGTGTATCAATCTGAACTTTAATGACAATTATCTCTGACAAGGGAAAAAACTGCTGAAGATAAAGTCAATTGGATCTTTTCTAATCTTCAAAACAAAAGGTTTTTCATTAGTATTTTTCTTCCATACTTTTACAATGAGATAAAAACAAAAGTTAAATAATATACCTAAATGTGAACATTATTAAATTACTTATTTTCTTTTTTTGTTACACACAAAAAATAATATAAAGTAATATTGACCTATAAGTAGTTTTGCTCACTGACAAATATTGAGCTTGGAAAACTAAATATATTTTATAGATAACATAATTTCCTTACTGTATTTGTTTTTCCTGGAGTGTTGTTTTCTTTTATAGCTAGAATGGGCAATAACAAAACTTAAGATGATCATTTAATTCAATGCAACAACACTTGTTTATAGCTGTTTTACTTTTCTTTGTAATTTTTTTTTCTTGAGTGGAAAAAATAATGTGATAATCTACTATCAATACATCTTATAATAACAAAAGATGTGTGTATAGTAATCTCTTTTTCAGTTGCAATTAATACAACAACAAAAGTAACATGTATCATTATCAAAGAGTTTAGCAGTGTTATTTCTGTTTTCATTTGTATAGGTAATTGAAGCTCACAGCATAGTAAAATAAGTTTTGGTACAAACTAACATTTTGGTTGCACATTGGTCATATATTTAGAGCAAGCCAAAAGCAAAATAGATTTTTACAATATTTACAATTTCTTTCAAAATCTAGATCTTGATAGGCAACATTTTCTACAACATGGAAATCAGTGAAAGAATCAATAGTGTTAGCTGGTTAAAATTTGCTGCCATTTTTAATTTTAAGATTTAAGAAATGTACATACAATCAGGTACTTCTTAACATGAAGTTGTAATAGTTATTAATTTAGTTGAAATAATGATGAATAATAATTGAATAATTATAAACTATGTAGTATCTTTGATATCACATAACAACTATGTAGCATTAACTTTTGTATTTGTATATGTAATTGAAGCTCACAGCATAGTAGAGCAAGTTTTGGTACAAAATAACATTTTGGTCACACATTGATCATGATAATATCTGTACATTTTATGGTATTATCAACATAGTTTTGAAAAATGAAGTTGAATATCTTCTATTCAAAACCACATTGAAAATATATAAAAATTAAATGAAAATAGAACTAATATGGAAGACTTTTCTTCTTCTTTATCAATTCTTCCTCCAAATAGTATTTCCTTTAGGAAATAAGACTTTTTATGAAGTTATTTACTTGTGGTCGACCACAGCAGTCATTATAATTAAATACTCTGACTTTAGTGTGAATGTAATTAGTAGCCTATATACTCTCTCTTTTACTTGAGAAACCCGGTTTTCTTTTCAACACAATGTACACTTTGATCATCGTTTTGAATGGTTGTTTTAAATAGCAGCTTTTGTGATGAAGCATCATTTGAGAATATCAGGCACAATTATCACACATTGAAATCCTTTTCTTTTTCTGCATTGTAATAATTTTATTTACATTATACTAGCTCTTGTTATCAATTGCAAATGATAACTAGCTTTTGCCATGAGAAAAATATTTTGCTAAAGTATAATTAATTATGTGAAACATAAACTCCAAACTTTGAATAGTTTGTCAGAAATTAAATTTTTGTTTCAATTAGTTTCCTTATTTTGGTGATAGTTAGTAGACTGGTGTTAATAATCACACACACACACACACAGAGGAAGAAATGCACACACACACATATAAGAAGAAAAGTACATGCACACACACACACACACACACATGGTATATAGGATTAGCTTTAGTTTATCAGATGTCTGAAAATTTCTCTTCACATCAGTATAAATGTTTGTTGGATTAACTCGTTTTTATCATATTTATTATATGGATTACCTTAAATACAATGTTCCTATTTCAAATTGAAATGCTTAATGAGATATTGCTGTTTCGGTATCTATTTCACTAATCAGGGAAAATATAAATGTACTTTCTTGAATAAATTGCATCATGCATAAGGAAATAAGATAATGAAAATGTCTTTGAAGTAGTAGAGATACAGATTTGATTTCAGCAGGTTTTCAAGAGTTACTGCATTTAAAATCAATAATCAGCTACAAAATATAGTGCTATTGAGAGGTATGAAACGGTCCCAAATAGAGAAGAAACCATACATGATCTTTCACAGACTAAGTACTAGAATAGATAGGGAGCCTTGTACAATACTGATATTAGTTACTTGATAGCAGACTACTAAAATGAAAATAAGAAGCACAGATATTACAGAAATTTATGTGAAAATGGAGTAACCATGTTAAGATTACATTCTTATAAATTGTGTAATTGTTGAAATCGACAATGTTTTAGCCATGGTGTTTCAGGTCTAAAAACTAGATAAAGCTTTCATAAAAAAATAAATAAATAGTGACATAGGTAATGTACCGAATGTGTTACAGCATATAATGAACTAATAATTCATTTGTTACCAGAAGTGAGCTAAGATACAAAAAGAAAGAAAAGACCCAAGCAGGTGAATGGCATGAATTTTGATATTTCGTGTAGGTAGTGATGTACCGAATGATATATGCTGGTAATTCTTAGTGAAATTTGCCTTTAATTTGGTGAAAGAAGAGAAACAAATTTTGTGGCACTTAGTTAAAGTCAAAAATGTATTTCTTGAGATATTCTAAAAATAATTCAGTAAAAGTAATTTAGTGTTCTTAAACTGAATTTGCTTTATTTGATAAACAACAATAGAATGTCATAGGAAAGAATTGAAGATGGGTTCTTCAAGCTGAGCTTAGTGGCAGCAGACCTGAGGGTATTCTAAGAATAAAATGGTTCGATATTGTCCGCTGTCTCAGTTGATCATGCTTGGGAATCTAACCAGAAGTGTAATGGTGGTTGCTCCTGGTAGGACCCTATGAAGGAGGTGACTGAGGATTTTATCCTTACAACCTACCCAGGAATAGTGGGCAGGGAAGATGAATGGATAGATGGAACAATAAATTCTTATATCCAGTTTGAGATATTCTTTGTTTTCTTAAGTCTTCTTTCTCCTGTTAATAACTGGATATCTTTCTTGATAGGATCATATAATGTAGAGCAAGTTAATTCAACTGAAGAAGATAGCAATTCATAAATTTCCAAGTTGCATAAAATAAATTCCATTTCTGACACCAAAAATACTTCTACCTTTGATTCATTTCATTTACTGATATTTGCTTTTTGCTTCAAACATTTATTGTTAAAAAATAACTTCTTTTATTTTTATCTCAACTTTATTTTCCTTGGTTAATTTCACTTCTAAAATCAATAACTAACATTTCTAGAATGTTTGATATAATCCTAAGATAAATTTTATTACAGTGACAAGTCCTAAAATGATTTTAAGATGATTTTATTATTTAGTTTTCATTTTAATTGATTGAAGTTTTGTTTTATTATAAATATTTGATTCTGATTTCATTTTGTTGATAAAGTTAATAATCAAATAATTATGTACAGTGTTTCAATTTCTAGAGCAAATCTACTTGAAAGAAGGGTACTTAATCTCTACATGACTATCTAAAATTTTCCATGTATGTTTGAAGAAAGCATGCATATACTTACAAGCATCAATTGTATTTCTGTGTTTGGATAAATGAATGAACAGATGTTTCTACAATTCTTAAGCAGATGCTACAAGCTGAAAAGTTAATTGGTTACCTCATTGTTTTAACATAGGAAATTTATTTGCATGAAGATAAATATATCCCTAACATTGGAATAATTGGAACTTCCAGAAAATATAGTTGAACATCAGTATTGCTATATTAAATCAGTGTACATAGTGCACATGATCACAAATAGTGACAAGTACGTAAATACTTCCATACATATGTACACTACACATTAATCGGTTACAAAATGTAAGGAAAGTTTTATTACTGTGTTAGTCCGCATTGTTAAGTATACATGAAGTGTAAATGGTGGTAATTGGGTTTCTTTTATATTGAATTTTCAATAATGAATATCATTATAATTTATTGTCAATTGAGGAAAATATGTAGGTATTCTGGCTCATAGTGTCACCAAGAGTAACTATTCAACAGTGTTTTTGTGAGCTGTTTTTTTTTTTTGAAGATGTACACAAGTGGAGCCAATAAAATCTGGCTGTATTGTTTGAGAAATCAGTGATAAGCAGTATTATTAAAATGAGGAAAGCTCCATACTATATATTTAGCAAAAGCTTTAGGAATATTTGGTCAAATTTAAAATAATCAACTAACCGACTAGGCTGTACAATATAGAAGTGTGTTAACGATTGGTTTCAGTCGTTGATACCAAGTAGTACAATTGAGCATAAATGGTATTAAGTAATGGGTGAAAATCATAATAGCTATCATATGATTCTGAAGCTGGATGCTGCACAGGGAAGAGTTTTTTTCTATAATTTCCATAAAATTAGAGGTTCTAGGTGAAAAATAAAATGTGAGACAACCAAAAATACAACACATTTTTGAGTGTGTTTTTAAAAGTCATTTAACTCAATATTTATATGTTGCTATTTATATAATTTTATGTGTGCTTGAAGCTCCTGTAAAGTTGTGAGTTTGATTCCCGGTGGCATATTGTGTTCTTGAGAAATACAATTTATTTCATATTGCTCCAATCCAGTCAGCTGGCGAAAATGAGTAGAACCTGTATTTCAAAAGTCCAACCTTGTCACATTCTGTGTCATGCTGAAACTCCTTGAGAACTACGTAAAGAGTACATGTATCTGTGAAATTCTCAGCTACTTATTAATTCCACGTGCAAGCTGTGCTGTTGATCAGGTCAACTGGAACCCTTGTTGTCATAACTGACAGAGTACCAGTTTTTCCAAGATCCATTCCAAAAAAGAATTATTATTGAAAAGATTTAAAGGACTTTTTTATGTAAATTGTATCTAGAATTTTAGCAAAAATATAACTTTTGAGTTTTTACAAGATTTGAAATGGTATAATTAGAGGGGAAATTGCTAAAACTGAGTCATAACCTTAAATATAGATGTACATCTCTGAAACATCAATTACATAAGATTTTTAATGAAGTAGAATATTATAAGTTGGAAAATCAAATTAGAATAATAGGTTGCCTAGTGCTTACTAGAATAAAATATGAAAAAAAAAAATTTATAACAAATGTCTGTAAATAATAAATAATGTACCAGTAAAATTGTTAACGTTTTACAAAGCATGAATAATGTTGTTATATTAAGAGATACAGGCATGTTTGTGTAGTTAAGAAGTTTATATTGTAACACCATGTTGTTCAAGATTTGTTCTTGCTGTATAGTATCTTTGGCACGTGTTCTACTATAGTGTTGGAATGGCCGATACCTTGTTTGAGGAATTTAGTACAAAAAGACTGTTCAGAAGTTCATCATCATCATATATGTTTATATATATGTGTGTGTGTGTGTGTGTGTGTGGCATGTAAAAAGCACTAAGTCCACTCTGGTGCATCCAGGTGAAACATCCTGCCAAAACAATCACAGAAGTTTAGTGCAGGCTTTGGCTTGCTCTTGTGGTACCATCCTACCCATGCTAGCATGGAAAACGGATGTTAAATGATACTGATGATTATGATACAAATATACATAAATAAATAAATGAAATTGTCTTTCCAAATAAATTGCACTTCCTGTTTGAGGTTCTGATGGCGCTATAAAGTGTTAATAAGGCACTCAAAATTGAGTCCACTACATCTTATAGTGGAAACAGATATAAGCTAATGAATTTCAAAGTATAATTGTATATTCCTTTATCATCACTTTTTTTGTGTGTGTGTGTGTTACACAGTACTGCCAGTTAAAAAGTGGACTGGTGCAGTATCAACTAAGTTCATCTTTAAAATATAGAATAATAAATCTCTAAATGCTGTCCTCTGGCATGACCATTGTCAATGACAGAAACCAGTAAAAATAAAATGAAAAAGAAATCTAATGTTCAGAACATGACATTATGTTGCAATGTGTTTGACTTGGGCACGGAAAACAAAATTTAAGTTTATGTGATTGTAACAGCAAAATTGAAAGAAATTCTCATTTAAGTATATGCTGTATATTTCCATAATTCGCATTAAGAACTTTGATCATATACATTTTTCATCAGTTTTCTTATAATAAAAGATTTTATACTGAGATATATACTTACAGAATAATCAGTTTCAAGATATAAGTAAAGAAATGACAGAAAATTTCTTTTTAAGAATTTTATTATAGCATTGAGTCAAAGATTACATCCATGGATTTAAAACTAAAATACTAATAAAATTGATTTTAGTATATCTGAGGTACAGAATTACTTTTAGTTTCAGATCAGACCATTAAAGTATCGATAGTTCTTAAGAAATTTAAGGGATACTGCCAACTTAATGCCCAGAAACCAGGAGAAAGATAGTTTTCATGAAGCATTGACTTCAAGGCAGAAGCAATCTTTCATCCTTGAGAAGACATTGTGTTCAGTGGTTGCTTTCGATTAGGAATTCAACTGATAACTTTTCATGCTCATTGGACCTTATTTAATTAGTTGGAAATATTCATATCTCGTAAGTTTAACTCACATTCATCAACTCAGGAAATAATTCTTCTACTGTAAGTAGTTTTGGCCATGTCCTAAACATTAGATTATAGAAAAATGTAGATAGTTAAAAATAAAATAATGTATGACTGATATCCAACTGGTTAAAATATTTTTCATGTGGTAATCTATTCTTGTTTATATATGTATAAAGCATTTTGCCAATTGCTGGTTTTTATTTCAAGCAACACATCGTTTAAATTATGTAAATACTTTGTTATTTCATGCCTTGATACATATAAAAGTAAAATAGCCAGTAGTTTTCTGAATATTTTAAAAATAATATTTGTATAGTTATAGCTGGGTACTCTCATTGAAAGTAGTTTATTTAATCTCAATTTACCTATTTCTATTTATGTTTCTAATTGCTAATCATAGTTCTTTTATTATTATCATTATTATGAATCTCTGTATCTTCTGAATAGTTTGAGTTATTATACAGCTCATAGTAGTTATTCAGTGCAAATTTTGAGTTAGTGAATTGAAATTAATATGTATTAGTTCTTGTGGAAACTAGTAAAGTCCATTATAATATATTTTTATTATCTGAATACAAGGCATCACAAAATTTTACTTTGTATTTTAGAGCCTCATTATATCCTTGTTATTTTATCATTAGCATTTCTTTTATTACAGTTTCAGTGAGGTATAAAATTAGTATTCCTTCATTCTAAAATTATATTCAATTTTTTTACTTAGAGATTTCATAAACAAGGGTCAAATGTATTATTTTAAAAAATCGATTCTGAAGCATATTTCATATAATATATAAGTTTTAATTTGCCTCATAACACTCAATAAAGAAAACATTCAACTGAATGCATTATATCAAAGCTAGACTGTAAAAATGGGGTTTATTGTTGATTTAATTAGGTTTAGAATCATGCTTCCTTTCTTTTATTCCATTATATATATGTTATTTTAAATTGCCATCAACATTTCATCGTTTGCTTTCAATAAATTCATTTACTTCCACGGTTATTTTGTTTTATAAAGTTTTGTCTTTTGTTTGGTAAACAACATAAGACAAAAGTCTTGCAACGTTTTATGTGAAATCCCTGTATCAAACATAATTGATGAGGATTTGCATGCCACAGTGGATTTTCATTTTGAAGACTTTCTAATGATGCTTTGGCTTTAGGAATTCTATCAGTTTCAAGTGAAGGTCATCCAGCCAAGTGGCTTTTATGAAGATTTATATTTCTTCAAAATGTTTCATAAAGACATTATGCACCTTCATACTTAAAGAACTGTTACCATGACAATTGTTATAATATTATTATTATTATGAAAATACAAACAATCAAACTATCTCTAGCATTGTCTATGAATCTACACTAACTTTGAAAACAATAACGTTACCCACATAATTTTGTTTCTAAAGTAGCATATTTATATAATTCATAGTAAGACAAGGTACAAGTGTCATTCTGTGGGTAAGAAGCTTGCTTTGTAACTACATAGTTCTTGGTCCCATCCCTCTGCATGCCATCTTGGGAAAGTGTTTACTACTATAGTTTCAGATTGATCAATGCCTTGTGAGAACAGGTGCTGGTTTGTTTATGTCACTGTAACCTAGCAGTTTGGCAAAAGAGACCAAAAGAATAAACACCAGACTTAAAAGTAAGTACTGGGGTTGATCTCTTTGAGTAAAACCCTTCAAAGATGCTGTCTCAGCATGGCTGCAGTCCAATGACTGAAACAAGTAAAAGAAATATGTATGATTTATATTTAGACAAGAAAACCAAGTAACTTCAAATATCTTGGTTGGCTTTATAAAATATGTCATGCAATTATTTATTAAAAACTAAATAGACATGAATGGGTATATGTTGCATTTGTTTGTGAGAAAAAATAAGATTATATTGTTTAATGCAAGTGACTATTATCGTTTTCTCTTTCTTGCATGTACTCTCTTTTCATTTATTTAATTTAAACAAAACAAATTTCATTTGCAGTAAGAGATGAGATATTTGTTTTTGTAGATAGATTTATTGGATTTTTAAAAAAAACTGAATATTCTGTAAGATTTTAAATGAGTGAGTTGTTATTTAGGCCTCAGTCAACCTTGACTGAATAAATTCATGTTAAAATACAACTCACTTCTAACCATTCCATCTTTCACCATTAGTGTACCTGGTGTGGCCTAGCACATTTACTTATAATGTGAGTGTATGATTTCTGGGAGATGGGACTTCAATTTCTTGTAGGTCAAATGACTGTATACAGTCTCTTAGTTACATATGATTTGTTGGCTAGTATATTGAAATGTTTTAGATATGACTATCCAAGATTTTCATTTAAGAAATATATGAATACGGAAACTATAAAATAAACATGTGTGATGGTAATCATCATCATCATCATCATCATTATGGCTGAGGTAATTAACTTGTTTAAGATGATTTTGTCATTATTATTTGTAGAGTTATCACATAAGTAGCAGCAAATATTTATGTTATGAACATTACGCAGTTATCAGCAGTATAATAGTAATGGAGATGATGCTAATAATGAATAATCACATTGTTGTAAGCTAATAATAATAATAATAATAATAATAATAATAATAATAATAATAATAATACTCTCAACATTACCATTGAGGTTCTTCTTTTTCTCTACAGTGTTAGTTGCTGCTGAAATTTAACCCTTCCTAACCTCTCTTTGTATTGGCAAATGTAATGTGTATGAAAACCTTAGAGCTTTTCATGAACCAATGAAAATAGCCATCATTTGCCATTAGATAGTAATGAGTCTGACTTCAAATTTGAAGAATAACATTGATAAATAATGACTGTTTTATCACCAAGTTGATCATATTCTGAGATCTTAAGGATAATTTCTTTTCAGATAAGGAGGCTATAACTGACACAATTCTGCCATACTGCAAAAATCTGGAATTCATTATTTATGCACCATTATTTAATTATAAGTGTTGATATATCATTGCAGTTAAAATAGTTTTAATGAACTATTGATAACTTCAGGATATATTTTAATCTTTAATCCATTTGCATTTAAACTGGGCATATCTGGTCCAAATATTCTGTTTATGTTCAAAATAGCTTCTCACACTTGTCCTACAATATCATTCTATAAAGAAACAATCACATCAACATGTTCATGAATCTACAAGATAATGCATGATTAATTTGAAACAATGTGAATAAATAAGCATTACATTTCACAGAGTAATACGGATGCTAAAAGATTAAAGTTCTTTAAAGTTGAACTGTTAATATTGTTTTGATGTATTTAAGTTTGATTTACTTTCAGATTAAGTTAAGTGGGTGCTTTGGTATATCTCAAAAATTCTCTTTTGGGAAGTCTAGAATTCCTCTTAGAATCTAACCTTAGGCAAGGCATCTGTAAAAAGTTAAGCACTTGTAGCATGGGAATGGTACAGTATTCAAATTTCAGTATTGTGAAGGAGAGTTGGAAGGATAACAACGTTGTAAAGTTTAATGTTGGTATAAATGCAAATACCTAGGCTGTCCCTCCCATATGCAATACTGTAGTTCTTCAAAAGCTGCTCGTGCATTGCCAATTCATGATGGCACATCAGCATCAGAGCACTCACATGCACAGGCAAAATGTATGCACATGCTTATATATGTATGTGTAAACATATGTACATAAATACAAAGAATGTATATAAAAGTAAAGTAAATAGATCTCTGAGTTTCAACGTGAGCATTCGATATACATATGCAGGTACCTTTAATATAACTGTCTTTCAAAAGATATCAGAAGTTACTGGCGTGTGTGTGTATGTGTATTATATATATATATATATTAGAAAAAATAATCAGGTACTCAGATATCTGAATGGTTGTACATTTACAGATTTTTATTAACGTCATACGTTTTTATAAATTAGTGCTTGCATCTATTCTTGTAGAATCTCCGATTCTACAAGAATAGATGGGGTGATTTGCTTGACTAAAGGCAGTGCTCCAGCAAGGCCACAGTCAAAATGACTGAAACAAGTAAAAGAATAAAATATATATATATATATATATATACATATATATTTGGGCTTCATGGAGGCAATAACAAACGACTGAGACATTTGGCAATATACTGTGCCTGAGAAGATCTGTCAAGCCAAGAGAGATCGCAGTGATGCTGGTGTTTTGCAACTGGCTCCTGTGCTGGTGGGGCGTACAAAGCAATCACTCCATTCTCGGAGTGGTTGATGTTAGGAAGGGCATTCAGCTGTAAAAACATGCCAAAGCAGATTGGAACCTGGTGCAGCTCCCCTGCTTACCACTTTTCAGTTAAACTGTCCAACCCATGCCAGTATGGAAAACAGATGTTAAATGATGATGATATATATATATATATATATATATATATATATATATATATATATATGAATGTGTATTTGTATCAGCTGCTCAGATAGCCACTCTTGCTAGCTATGCAGACAATACAAAAGTCTCTCAAGGGATACAAATCCATGCAGATGTTGTGCGCCAGCAACAGGAGTTGGTCACAATATACAGGTGGGCTGAGGACTACAATGAAGTTTAATGTGTTACACAAACAGCAGAATGGAGGCATTAATACATAGCGTCAAAGATCCTAACATTGCCATCAGAATACTGGACCAGATACTGCAACAGCTTGGGTTCCAAGGGCCTACAGCATTTCAGTATCCGCCCAAAAAGCCTGAGAGACTGTCAAGTGGTGGATATAAATGTTTTCAAAACAAAAATGGATTTCCTCCTGTCAAGAGTCCTGGACGAGTCTACCTCGCGACAGGAAATGCAGATGAGGGCAGCAACATCAAATTCCCTCATTCACCAAATACTACATATCAGAGGAGATTTTAAGTAGTGAAAGTGTAGTAAAGCTAACACAGTGCCCCAGCATGGCTGCAGCCTTTGAACTGAAAATAGTAAAAGAATATAAGAAGTGTTCGCGTGCATGTGTGTGTATTTACTTTCACATACACACACAAACATGTATATATATATCGAGACATATATATGCATGCACATGCATACATCTATATATATAATGTAGATGGACAGACAGGTGGATTGATTCTGGTGTGTATGTTGCATGATTTAGTGACTAAGTATTTGTGCATCATTATCATTGCTAACATCATTTTTCTTTTACTGTCACTGGAAATTCGAAATTGAATTAAACTTTACTATTGTAAAATCTTATGTTCTGTATATTAAAATGCATATGATGTTCATATATGATTGGTTGTTTTGGGAATTTTTCTATATTATTGAAATACCTTTGTTTAATTATTTATTTGATGTCTCTTGCTCTGGAGAATATTTTGTTGGAACAATTTATTCTACTATTATGTTGTAGAATTGTGCTGAAATTGTTAAAAGCATATCATTAGCAACTTTGTCCTATAAAGTTGTTATGAATTAGTTACTCTTAATATGCTGAACTGAATATTGTTATAACAATCTCCATATCCCCTTGTGGTATTTAAGCTCAGTTTTGTTTCGATGTATTTAATTACATAACTTTCTTTCAATATACTAATACTGTCCTTTGTTCTAACACAATTAAAAATGTTAATACATTTTATTTAATAGTCATATAGACATCGCTTCAAAAATTTGTTAGACCTTATCAGTTTGGCCTTTTTTTAATAGTTAATTTGTGAAGACAGAACAATACCAATGACCCTAGCATATAATTATTCAAGATTGGAGTGAAACCATATTCATAAATTATCTGACAAACTCAGGTGTAGAAGTATCCCAGATTCCTAGATTTTCTGGTTTTCTGGAGACAGTCTAAATATATACCTAAAATATAAAATAAACTTTGAAAAGAAAAATGCCAAATTGTATTTAACAGTTTCATATTAATTCACTTGTAATGCAGGGTCTGTTAGATATTCATTAATCCACTTAAAATTCATAAATATATCATACTGTGACTTGTATATGGTATAATGTTTATAGGATGAAAATTAAATGCAGGAAAATAAAGAACATAATTTCATTTAATATATACATTTACAAATTAATACAAATCTAAAGTAGAGTATGTTTAATCTTTATCAATCCACTTTAAAAAAATGAAGAACAAAACTATTTTTCATTTCTATATTTAAGAGATGAGGAATTATGTACATTATTTACATTTGACGGATATTTGTCTTCATCTTGAGGTCAAATGTAAATAATGTAAATAAAAGAATTTTTAACCCACAGTATACAAATTAATCCACTTCAAAATCAGGGTCTGTTTACTCAATACAGGGTACAGTATATTGCATGATATTGCGTGATATTCATAGACTTCTGGAAATTCTGGATTTCTGGAAGCCAGATAAGAGGTCTGGTACTGTATATGCAGCTAATGAGGTAGTTAATTTTAACTTGTGAAACAGTAAATATTTTACAAAGCTTATGGTTGCATGCTGTTCATTATATGGTTATATATTCAGTGTGTGTGTGTGTGCATGCACTTGTTTATATGCTCATGCAAGCATTGAAATTAATTCCTCTTTGTTGATAGAATCATTTTGTTTATGCCTTTGGGTAAAGCACATGCCTCTCAGGTTCCACTTCTTAACTTGGTGGGTAGTGTATCACATTGTAGTAAAAGCAATTATCCTGCTAATGGTAGTAATGGTGCATCTTACTTTTTTAACCTTAGCAAAATGAAAAAAATTGAATGTAAACAAGTGAGTCTATATATATATATATATATATATATATATATATATATATATATATATATATATATATATATATATATATATGTATATATGTATAAATTTATGCATATATATATGTCTTTATGCATGTGTATATATTTGTGTATATACATACATAATACATGCATATATTTATCTATCTCTATCTATCTATCTATCTATCTACCTATCTATCTATTTATCTATCTACCTGTCTGTCTGTCTATCTCTCTCTCTCTCTCTCTCTATATATATATATATATATATATATATATATATATAAATATATATATACATGCACACACACATACATACGTGCGGGTGACACGTAAAAGCACCCACTACACTCTCTGAGTGGTTGGCGTTAGGAAGGGCATCCAGCTGTAGAAACTCTGCCAAATCAGACTGGAGCCTGGTGTTGCCATCCGGTTTCACCAGTCCTCAGTCAAATCGTCCAACCCATGCTAGCATGGAAAGCGGACGTTAAACGATGATGATGATGATGATGATATACACACACACCCACACCTACACACACATATTGGTATCTATATATATGTCACTCTATTTACACACACACACACACTCATGCATTGGTTTTAATTATTATTATTATTCCACTTTTTGCATGCTACATTCACTTGAACCTTTATTTTTCTGAAAACATTTATTTCTTTTCCTTTGATACAAACATGCAATGGTGGGGCTGGAGGTAAACAGTTTTGACATTTATTTATGTCAAATTCATTGCGTGCCAAAGAATTTTCTTTGTTCTTTTTAACTGCCAGACTATTTTTGATTTGTTTATTAAAATTAAGGAAAAGATACTTTTTCATAACCAATTAAAATAATTTAAAGGACATTTATTAACTTGTTTAAAATAATCCCTTTTACTATAGACACAAGGCCTGAAATTTGGTGGGAGGGTGCTAGTCGATTACATTGACACCAGTGTTTCACTGGTATTTGATTTATCAACCTCAAAAGGATGAAAGGCAAATTCAACCTTGGCAAAATTTTAACTCAAAGCATAGCAACAAGTGAAATATCACTAAGCTTTCCATCCAGCATGCTAACAATTCTGCCAGCTAACCGCCTTAAACTTGTTTAAAATAATGGCATGTATAACCATAACATAAAATGCTTTAATAGAGTACATTTTGTCTCTTGAAACTGACAAATATCGAATGTCAGTGATAGCTGTCATTTTTGTAAATCTATCCTTAAATACCATTTTATCCATTTCAAACATTTGGCTGTGAACATCAGAGGGCTTCTCGCATCATAGCATGCATCAACAAGGAATGTTTATTTTGTGTTATCAATGAATATAGAATTCCAAGTATGGCTGTGTGGTATAAAGTTTGTTTCCCAACTACATGGTTTCAGATTCAGTCCCACTGTGTGACACCTTGGACAGGTGTCTTCTGCTATACCCCCAGGCTGACCCAAGTCTTGTGAATGGATTTGGTAGACAGAAACTGAAAGAAGCCAGTCACATGCACGCATGCACACACACACACACACACACACACACACATACACACACACACACACACACAGAGTAAGAAGTGGGACATGATATCCAGGCAGATATCGAATTTCTCTGAGTAAATTCCAAGTTTGGTTTCTTCCAATGGTACATTTTTTGTCATCTGCCTTCAGCCCTCATTATACTCTCTATCTGTCTGTTTGTCTGTTGTCTCCCCCCCTCTCTCTCTCTCTCTCTCTCTCTCTCTCTCTCTCTCTCTCTCTCTCTCTCTCTCTCTCTCTTTCTCTCTATATATCTATCTATTTATCTATCTGTATATATATATATATATATATATATAAAGATCGTTGCCAGTGCCCCTGGACTGGCTCTTGTGCGGGTGGCACATGAGATGCACCATTTTGAGCGTGGCTGTTGCCAGTACCGCCTGACTGGCTCCCGTAGGATTTTCGAGTGAGATCATTGCCAGTGCCCCTGGACTGGCTTGTGCGGGTGGCACATAAAAGACACCATTTCGAGCGTGGCCATTTTCGTGCGGGTGACACGTAAAAGCACCCACTACACTCTCTGAGAGGTTGGCGTTAGGAAGGGCATCCAGCTGTAGAAACTCTGCCAAATTAGATTGGAGCCTGGTGTTGCCATCCGGTTTCACCAGTCCTCAGTCAAATCGTCCAACCCATGCTAGCATGGAAAGCGGACGTTAAACGATGATGATGATGATGATGATATACACACACATAAAATTAATATAAACAGCAGATTGCAATGCTGCAGTTAAGACACATGAATGAAAACATATACACTAACAGGGAACATAATTGTTCGAAAAATATGGACCAAGAATTCTTAAGACTGATGTCAGTTTTGGCAATTTCCATTAAGTCAGCTCGGTGTTTGGCTATTTCCGGACCTGTTTCTCTATTAACATGTATGTTTGCAAATCCAAGTTAATGAATGATTTAGTGATTCATTAATGTGTATACACAAGATTAATGTAAATAGAAGGCTGCATTTTTCGGTCAATTGTGGTCCCTGTTAGTGTATATGTTGTCATTCATGTGCATTAACTACAGCATTAAAGCATTTTAGCTCTTATTTCTAACAATGTAGGTGTTTTTTAACACCCTAGTTACATTTAGTGACAATTATAATTCTCCTTTTTGGTGAAACATTGCAACCTGCTGTTTATATTAATTTTCTGTATACACATTTGCAATTCGTTAAATCATCCATTAATTTGGATGATGCAAACATATATGCTAATAGGGAAACAGGTCTGGAAGCAGCTGAACACCAAGCTAGCTTAACTAATGATGGCAATGGAAATTGCCGAAACTGATGCATCAGTCTTAAGAATTCTCAGTCAGTATTTTTCAGACGTTTATGGTCCCTGTTAATGTATATGCTTTCAATCATGTGCATTACATGCAACATTAGAGCATTTTAGCTCTTATTTCTAGCAATGTAGGTGTTTTGTAACACCCTAGTCACATTTAGTGCCAATTATATATATATGGGGGTAGGGTGTATGTGTGTGTGCATGTGGTTGCCTCTCTTTTCCTTGATATCATGTAATAGTTGTAAATGATTCTCACTGTCATACAGGCAGTGTCATTCATCTTCAGTATACTGTGAGATCATGTCAGGCCATGCAAAATCAGAATTCTAATGAGAATTCTAATGGCTCAGACAGAACTTTTCCTTGGATGTATGCATGTGTGTATGTTTATGTGGGTCATGATGTGCATAATAGACATACCTGTGCATGATGAGAATAATATTAATGGATTTATCTAATGGATTTATTTGGATCTCTCCTCCTTCTCTCGACATAAAGAACCACAATAGCTATCATTGATGATGAACCTTATTCCACTGTTACATATGTTTAACCTATTTCACTCTGATGACGGCATATTCAGCATAGAGAGTTTTCACTGAACATGATGTTTTAATAGCTGGGACTCCCAGAAACAGCAGTCAGAGACTATCTCTACCTTTTATTATATAGGTTTCATTTCATTTATTATATAGTTTTTATTTCATTATGTAACTAAATTATATGGCTAAATTAAATTAAATGTCCTTGTCAAGTCTTGCTAAATTGTTTGCCTTTCCTTTCTATTTTAACCTGTACCTACAGACTCAAGGGGAAGTCACT